>NC_052155.1:189720920-189829692 GCF_902713615.1 Scyliorhinus canicula
GTAACCTGTCTGTAACACACCTGTACCTCACTCACACAGTAACCTCTCTGTAACACACCTGTACCTCACACACACAGTAACCTGTCTGTAACACACCTGTACCTCACTCACACAGTAACTAGTCTGTAACCCACCTGTACCTCACACACACAGTAACCTCTCTGTAACACACCTGTACCTCACTCACACAGTAACTAGTCTGTAACGCACCAGTACCACACACACTAACCTGTCTGTAACACACCTATACCTCACACACACAGTGACCTGTCTGTAACACACCTGTACCTCACACACACAGTAACCTGTCTGTGACATACCTGTACCTCACACACAGTAACCTGTCTGTAACACACCTGTACATCACACACACAGTAACCTGTCTGTAACACACCTGTACTTCACTCATACAGTAACTAGTCTGTAACCCACCTGTACCTCACACACACAGTAACCTGTCTGTAACACACCTGTACCTCACACACACAGTAACCTGTCTGTAACACACCTGTACCTCACACACACAGTAACCTGTCTGTATCACACCTGTACCTCACACACACAGTAACCTGTCTGTAACACACCTGTACCTCACACACAGTAACCTGTCTCTAACACACCTGTACCTCACACACAGTAACCTGTCTGTAACACACTTGTACCTCACACACACAGTGACCTCTCTGTAACACACCTGCACCCCACACACAAAGTGACCTGTATGTAACACACCTGTAGCTCACACACAGTAACATGTCTGTAACACACCTGTACCTCACACACAGTAACCTCTCTGTAACACACCTGTACCTCAGACAAAAAGTAACCTGCCTATAACACACCTGTACCACACACACCCAGTAACCTGTCTGTAACACACCTGTACCTCACACACACAGTAACCTCTCTGTAAAACACCTGAAGCTCACTCACAGTAACCTGTCTCTAACACACCTGTACCTCGCACACACACAGCAACCTATCTGGAACACACCTGTACCTCACACACACAGTAACCTCTCTGTAACACGCCTGTACCTCACACACAGTGACCTGTCTGTAACCCACCTGTACCTCACACACACAGTAACCTCTCTGTCACACGCCTGTACCTCACTCACACAGTAACCTGCCTGTAACACACCTGTACCTCACACACAGTAACCTGTCTGTAACACACCTGTACCTCACTCACACAGTAACCTCTCTGTAACACACCTGTACCTCACACACACAGCAACCTATCTGGAACACACCTGTACCTCACACACACAGTAACCTCTCTGTAACACGCCTGTACCTCACACACAGTGACCTGTCTGTAACACACCTGTACCTCACACACACAGTAACCTCTCTGTCACAACGCTGTACCTCACTCACACAGTAACCTGCCTGTAACCACACCTGTACCTCAACACAAGTAACCTGTCTGTAACACACCTGTACCTCACTCACACAGTAACCTCTCTGTAACACACCTGTACCTCACACACACAGTAACCTGTCTGTAACACACCTGTACCTCACTCACACAGTGACTAGTCTGTAACCCACCTGTACCTCACACACACAGTAACCTCTCTGTAACACACCTGTACCTCACTCACACAGTAACTAGTCTGTAACGCACCAGTACCACACACACTAACCTGTCTGTAACACACCTATACCTCACACACACAGTGACCTGTCTGTAACACACCTGTACCTCACACACACAGTAACCTGTCTGTAACATACCTGTACCTCACACACAGTAACCTGTCTGTAACACACCTGTACATCACACACACAGTAACCTGTCTGTAACACACCTGTACTTCACTCATACAGTAACTAGTCTGTAACCCACCTGTACCTCACACACAGTAACCTGTCTGTAACACACCTGTACCTCACACACACAGTAACCTGTCTGTAACACACCTGTACCTCACACACACAGTAACCTGTCTGTATCACACCTGTACCTCACACACACAGTAACCTGTCTGTAACACACCTGTACCTCACACACACAGTAACCTCTATGTAACACACCTGTACCTCACACACACAGTAACCTGTCTGTATCACACCTGCACCCCACACACAAAGTGACCTGTATGTAACACACCTGTAGCTCACACACAGTAACATGTCTGTAACACACCTGTACCTCACACACAGTAACCTCTCTGTAACACACCTGTACCTCAGACAAAAGTAACCTGCCTATAACACACCTGTACCACACACACCCAGTAACCTGTCTGTAACACACCTGTACCTCACACACACAGTAACCTCTCTGTAAAACACCTGAAGCTCACTCACAGTAACCTGTCTCTAACACACCTGTACCTCACACATACAGCAACCTATCTGGAACACACCTGTACCTCACACACACAGTAACCTCTCTGTAACACGCCTGTACCTCACACACAGTGACCTGTCTGTAACCCACCTGTACCTCACACACACAGTAACCTCTCTGTCACACGCCTGTACCTCACTCACACAGTAACCTGCCTGTAACACACCTGTACCTCACACACAGTAACCTGTCTGTAACACACCTGTACCTCACACACAGTAACCTGTCTGTAACACACCTGGACCTCACACACACAGTAACTAGTCTGTAACCCACCTGTACCTCACACACACAGTAACCTCTCTGTAACACACCTGTACCTCACTCACACAGTAACTAGTCTGTAACGCACCAGTACCACACACAGTAACCTGTCGGTAACACACCTATACCTCACACACACAGTGACCTGTCTGTAACACACCTGTACCTCACACACACAGTAACCTGTCTGTAACATACCTGTACCTCACACACAGTAACCTGTCTGTAACACACCTGTACATCACACACACAGTAACCTGTCTGTAACACACCTGTACTTCACTCATACAGTAACTAGTCTGTAACCCAACTGTACCTCACACACACAGTAACCTGTCTGTAACACACCTGTACATCACACACACAGTAACCTGTCTGTAACACACCTGTACTTCACTCATACAGTAACTAGTCTGTAACCCACCTGTACCTCACACACACAGTAACCTGTCTGTAACACACCTGTACCTCACACACACAGTAACCTCTATGTAACACACCTGTACCTCACACACACAGTAACCTGTCTGTAACACACCAGTACCTCACACACACAGTAACCTGTCTGTAACCCACCTGTACCTCACACACACAGTGACCTGTCTGTAACACACCTGTACCTCACAGACAGTAACACGTCTGTAACACACCTGTACCTCACTCACACAGTAACCTGTCTGTAACGCACCTGTACCTCACACACAGTAACCTCTCTGTAACACACCTGTACCTCACACACAAAGTAACCGGCCTGTAACACACCTGTACCTCACTCACACAGTAACCTGTCTGTAACACACCTGTACATCACACACAGTAACCTCTCTGTAACACACCTGTACCTCACACACAAAGTAACCTGCCTGCAACACACCTGTACCACACACACACAGTAACCTGTCCATAACACACCTGTACCTCACACACAGTAACCTGTCTGTAACACACCTGTACCTCACACACACAGTAACCTGTCTGTAACACACCTGTACCTCACTCACACAGTAACCTGTCTGTAACACACCTGGTCCTCACACACACAGTGACCTGTCTGTAAAACACCTGAAGCTCACTCACAGTAACCTGTCTCTAACACACCTGTACCTCACACACACAGCAACCTATCTGGAACACACCTGTACCTCACACACACAGTAACCTCTCTGTAACACGCCTGTACCTCACACACAGTGACCTGTCTGTAACCCACCTGTACCTCACACACACAGTAACCTCTCTGTCACACGCCTGTACCTCACTCACACAGTAACCTGCCTGTAACACACCTGTACCTCACACACAGTAACCTGTCTGTAACACACCTGTACCTCACTCACACAGTAACCTCTCTGTAACACACCTGTACCTCACACACACAGTAACCTGTCTGTAACACACCTGTACCTCACTCACACAGTAACTAGTCTGTAACCCACCTGTACCTCACACACACAGTAACCTCTCTGTAACACACCTGTACCTCACTCACACAGTAACTAGTCTGTAACGCACCAGTACCACACACAGTAACCTGTCTGTAACACACCTATACCTCACACACACAGTGACCTGTCTGTAACACACCTGTACCTCACACACACAGTAACCTGTCTGTAACATACCTGTACCTCACACACAGTAACCTGTCTGTAACACACCTGTACATCACACACACAGTAACCTGTCTGTAACACACCTGTACTTCACTCATACAGTAACTAGTCTGTAACCCACCTGTACCTCACACACACAGTAACCTGTCTGTAACACACCTGTACCTCACACACACAGTAACCTCTATGTAACACACCTGTACCTCACACACACAGTAACCTGTCTGTAACACACCAGTACCTCACACACACAGTAACCTGTCTGTAACCCACCTGTACCTCACACACACAGTGACCTGTCTGTAACACACCTGTACCTCACAGACAGTAACATGTCTGTAACACACCTGTACCTCACTCACACAGTAACCTGTCTGTAACGCACCTGTACCTCACACACAGTAACCTCTCTGTAACACACCTGTACCTCACACACAAAGTAACCGGCCTGTAACACACCTGTACCTCACTCACACAGTAACCTGTCTGTAACACACGTGTACCTCAAACACACAGTGACCTGTCTGTAACACACCTGTACCTCACACACAGTAACCTCTCTGTAACACACCTGTACCTCACACACAAAGTAACCTGCCTGCAACACACCTGTACCTCACACACACAGTACCCTATCTGTAACACATCTGTACCTCACACACAGTAACCTCTCTGTAACACACCTGTACCTCACACACACAGTAACCTGTCCATAACACACCTGTACCACACACACACAGTAACCTGTCTGTAACACACCTGTACCTCACTCACACAGTAACCTGTCTGTAACACACCTGGTCCTCACACACACAGTGACCTGTCTGTAACACACCTGTACCTCACACACAGTAACCTGTCTGTAACACACCTGTAACTCACACACAAAGTAACCTGCTCACACAGTAACCTGCCTGTAACACACCTGTCCCTCACACACACAGTAACCTGTCCGTAACACACCGGTACCTAACACACAGTAACCTGTCTGTAACACATCTGTACCTCACACACACAGTAACCTGTCTGTAACACACCTGTACCTCACACACACTGTAACCTGTCTGTAACACACCTGAACCTCACACACAGTAACCTGTCTGTAACACACCTGTACCTCACACACACAGTAACCTGTCTGTAACACACCTGTACCTCACTCACATAGTAACTAGTCTGTAACCCACCTGTACCTCACACACACAGTAACCTGTCTGTAACCCACCTGTACCTCACACACACAGTAACCTGTCTGTAACACACCTGTACCTCTCACACAGTAACCTGTCTGTAACACATCCGCACCTCACACACAGTAACCTGTCTGTAACACATCCGCACCTCACACACACAGTGACCTGTCTGTAACACACCTGTACCTCACAGACAGTAACATGTCTGTAACACACCTGTACCTCACTCACACAGTGACCTGTCTGTAACACACTTGTACCTCACACACAGTAACCTCTCTGTAACACACCTGTACCTCACACACAAAGTAACCTGTCTGTAACACACTTGTACCTCACACACAGTAACCTCTCTGTAACACACCTGTACCTCACACACACAGTAACCTGTCTGTAACACACCTGGACCTCACACACACAGAGACCTGTCTGTTACACACCTGTACCTCACACACAGTAACCTCTCTGTAACACACCTGTACCTCACACGCAAAGTAACCTGCCTGCAACACACCAGTACCACACACAAACAGTAACCTGTCCGTAACACACCTGTACCACACAGACACAGTAATCTGCCTGTATCACATGTGTACCTCACTCACACAGTAACCTGTCTGTAACACACCTGTACCTCACTCACACAGTAACCTGTCTGTAACACACCTGCCCCTCACACACACAGTAACCTCTCTGTAACACACCTGTACCTCACACACATAGTAACCTCTCTGTAACACGCCTGTACCTCACACACACAGTAACCTGCCTCTGTAACACACCTGTACCTCACACACACAGTAACCTGTCTCTAACACACCTGTACCTCACACACACAGTAACCTGTCTGTAACACACCTGTACCTCACACACACAGTAACCTCTCTGTAACACACCTGTACCTCACTCACACAGTAATCTGTCTGTAACACACCTGTACCTCACACACATTAACCTGTCTGTAACTCATTTGTACCTTAAACACAGAGTAACCTGTCTCTAACACACCTGTACCTCACACACACAGTGACCCATCTGCAACACACCTGTACCTCACACACAGTAACCTGTCTGAAACACACCTGTACCACACACACACAGTAACCACTATGTATCACACCTGTACCTCACTCACACAGTAACCTGCCTGTAACTGACCTGTACCTCACACACAGTAAACTTTCAATAACACACCTGTACTTCACACACACATAAACATGTCTGTATCACACCTGTACTTCACTCACACAGTAACCTGTCTGTAACACATCTGTACCTCACACACAGTAACCTGTCTGTAACACACCTGTTCCTCACACACACAGTAACCACTCTGTAACACACTTGTACCTCACACACACAGTAACCTCTCTGTAACACACCTGTACCTCACACACACAGTAACCTCTCTGTAACACACCTGTACCTCACACACACAGTAACCTGCCTGTAACACACCTGTTCCTCACACACAGTAACCTGTCTGTAACATACCTGTACCTCACACACAGTAACCACTCTGTAACACACCTGTACCTCACACACAGTAACCTATCTGTAACACACCTGTACCTCACACACACAGTAACCTCTCTGTAACATGCCTGTACCTCACACACAGTAACCTCTCTGTAACACACCTGTACCTCACACACAAAGTAACCTGCCTGTAACACACCTGTACCACACACACACAGTAACCTGTCCGAAACACACCTGTACCACACACACGCAGTAATCTGTGTTTATCACACCTGTACCTCACTCACACAGTAACCTGCCTGTAACACACCTGTACCTCACACACACAGTAACCTGCCTGTGACACACCTGTACCACACACACACAGTAACCTGTCTGTAACACACCTGTACCTCACTCACACAGTAACCTGTCTGTAACACACCTGTACGACACGCACACACAGTAACCTGTCTGTAACACACCTGTACCTCACACACACAGTGACCTGTCTGTAACCCACCTGTACCTCACACACAGTAACCTGTCTGTAACACACCTGTACCTCACACGCACAGTAACCTGTCTGTAACACATCTGTACATCACACAAACAGTGACCTGTCTGTAACACACCTGTACCTCACACACAGTAACCTGTCTGTAACACACCTGTACCTCACTCACACAGTGATCTGTCTGTAACACACCTGTACCTCACACACAGTAATCTCTCGTTAACACACCTGTACCTCACACACAGTAACCTCTCTGTAACACACCTTTACCTCACAAACACAGTAACCTGTCTGTAACACACCTGTACCTCACACACACAGTGACCTGTCTTTAACACACCTGTACCTCACACACAGAGTAACCTGTCTGTAACACACCTGTACCTCACACACACAGTAACCTCTCTATAACACACCTGTGCCTCACACTCACAGTAACCTGTCTGTAACACACCTGTACCTTACACACAGTAATCTCTCATTAACACACCTGTACCTCACACACACAACAACCTCTCTGTAACACACCTGTACCTCACACACACAGTAACCTGTCTGTAACACACCTGTACCTCACACACACAGTGACCTGTCTGTAACACACATGTGCCTCACACTCACAGTAACCTGTCTGTAACACATCTGTACATCACACACAGTAACCTGTCTGTAACACACCTGTACCTCACACACACAGTGACCTGTCTGTAACCCACCTGTACCACACACACAGTAACCTGTCTGTAACACACCTGTACCTCACACACACAGTAACCTGTCTGTAACACATCTGTACATCACACAAACAGTGACCTGTCTGTAACACACCTGTACCGCACACACAGTAACCTGTCTGTAACACACCTGTACCTCACTCACACAGTGACCTGTCTGTAACACACCTGTACCTCACACACAGTAATCTCTCATTAACACACCTGTACCTCACACACAGTAACCTCTCTGTAACACACCTTTACCTCACACACACAGTAACCTGTCTGTAACACACCTGTACCTCACACACACACAGTGACCTGTCTTTAACACACCTGTACCTCACACACAGAGTAACCTGTCTGTAACACACCTGTACCTCACACACACAGTAACCTCTCTGTAATACACCTGTGCCTCACACTCACAGTAACCTGTCTGTAACACACCTGTACCTCACACACAGTAATCTCTCGTTAACACACCTGTACCTCACACACACAGTAACCTCTCTGTATCACACCTGTACCTCACACACACAGTAACCTGTCTGTAACACACCTGTACCTCACACACACAGTGACCTGTCTGTAACACACCTGTGCCTCACACTCACAGTAACCTGTCTGTAACACACCTGTACCTCACACACACAGTAACCTGTCTGTAACACACCTGTACCTCACACACACAGTAACCTCTCTGTAACACACCTGTACCTCACACACACAGTAACCTGTCTGTAACACATCTGTACCTCACACACACAGTGACCTGTCTGTAACACACCAGTACCTCACACTCACAGTAACCTGTCTGTAACACACCTGTACCTCACACACACAGTAACCTGTCTGTAACACACCTGCACCTCACACACACAGTGACCTGTCTGTAACACACCTGTACCTCACACACAGTAACCTGTCTGTAACACACCTGTACCTCACTCACACAGTGACCTGTCTGTTACACACCTGTACCTCACACACAGTAATCTCTCATTAACACACCTGTACCTCACACACAGTAACCTCTCTGTAACACACCTTTACCTCACACACACAGTAACCTGTCTGTAACACACCTGTACCTCACACACAGAGTAACCTGTCTGTACCACACCTGTACCTCACACACAGTAACCTCTCTGTAACACACCTGTGCCTCACACTCACAGTAACCTGTCTGAACACACCTGTACCTCACACACAGAAATCTCTCGTTAACACACCTGTACCTCACACACACAGTAACCTGTCTGTAACACACCTGTACCTCACACACACAGTGACCTGTCTGTAACACACCTGTGCCTCACACTCACAGTAACCTGTCTGTAACACACCTGTACCTCACACACACAGTAACCTGTCTGTAACACACCTGTACCTCACACACACAGTAACCTGTCTGTAACACACCTGTGCCTCACACACACAGTAACCTGTCTGTAACACACCTGTACCTCACACACACAGTAACCTGTCTGTAACACACCTGTACCTCACACACACAGTAACCTCTCTGTAACACACCTGTACCTCACACACACAGTAACCTGTCTGTAACACACCTGTACCTCACACACACAGTGACCTGTCTGTAACACACCAGTACCTCACACACACAGTAACCTGTCTGTAACACACCTGTACCTCACACACACAGTAACCTGTCTGTAAGACACCTGTACCTCACACACACAGTGACCTGTCTGTAACACACCTGCACCTCATACACACAGTGACCTATCTGTAACGCACCTGCACCTCACACTCACAGTAACCTCTCTGTAACACACCTGTACCTCACACACACAGTAACCTGTCTGTAACACACCTGTACCTCACACACACAGTAACCTGTCTGTAACACACCAGTACCTCACACACACAGTAACCTCTCTGTAACACACCTGTACCTCACACACACAGTAACCTGTCTGTAACACACCTGTACCTCACACACAGTAACCTGTCTGTAACACACCTGTACCTCACACACACAGTGACCTGTCTGTAACACACCTGTGCCTCATACACACAGTGACCTGTCTGTAACACACCTGCACCTCACACACACAGTGACCTATCTGTAACACACCTGCACCTCACACACACAGTAACCTGTCTGTAACACACCTGTACCTCACACACAGTAACCTGTCTGTAACACACCAGTACTTTACTCACACAGTAACCTCTCTGTAACACTCCTTTACCTCACACACACAGGATCATCTCTGTAACACTCCTGTACCTCACACACACCGTGACCTGTCTGTAACACACCTGTACCTCACACACAGTAACTTGTCTGTATCACTCCTGTACCTCACACACATAGTAACCTCTCTGTAACACACCTGTACCTCACACACACCGTGACCTTCTGCGGTGCAGCAGAACTATGGGACATAGCCTCAAAATGAGGGGAGTAGATTTAGGACTGAGTTTAGGAGGAACTTCTTCACCCAAAGGGTTGTGAATCTATGGAATTCCTTGCCCAGTGAAGCAGTTGAGGCTCCTTCATTACATGTTTTTAAGGTAAAGATAGATAGTTTTTTGAAGAATAAAGGGATTAAGGGTTATGGTGTTCGGGCTGGAAAGTGGAGCTGAGTCCACAAAGATCAGCCATGATCTCATTGAATGGCGGAGCAGGCTCGAGGGGCCAGATGGCCTACTCCTGCTCCTAGTTCTTATGTTCTTATGTTCTTATGCAGCACACCTGTACCTCACACACACAGTGACCTGTTTGTAACACACCTGTACCTGACACACACAGTAACCTGTCTGTAACACACCTGTACCTCACACACACAGTAACCTGTCTGTAACACACCTGTACCTCACACACACAGTAACCTCTCTGTAACACACCTGTCCCTCACACACACAGTAAACTGTTTGTAACAGACCTGTACCTCACACACACAGTAACTAGTCTGTAACACACCTGTACCTCACACACACAGTAACTAGTCTGTAACACACCTGTACCTCACACACACAGTCATCTGTCTGTTACACATGTCACGTGAGAGTACCTTTAAGAAGTGGATGTTTAAGCAATGTACCTTTAAGAAATGAAGCCGCTCATATTACTGAAGTGATGTCAGAGGGTGGGGGGCGCTGACCTGAGCTCACTTCTACTTTTGGTTTCAGGTTTGAGGAGAAACTGGGAGTGGTTGTGTGTTTTTGCAAAAAGCTGAAAGAAGAAAACACAGAACTGGTCTGTTGTCTGAAAATCCAAAGACTATAAGTATATTGAATGTAACCTTATGTCTGTTGTTAAAGGTGAAGTTTTTTGGAGGTTTGAAGGAACATTTTGAGGGATTATTTAGTGTTGTATTATTTTCAGGGTTATCTTTGAAGTAAGGGGTGTGAAGTGATCCAATGTTTATTTAAAAGGTTAAGTTGAATTCATGGAATAAACATTGTTTTGTGTTTAAAAACCCACGTGTCCATAATTGTAATACCACACCTGGAGAACAAGCCGTGTGCTTCAAAAGCAACAATACATTAAAGGGAGAGGTTGGTTGAACTACATGATACATTTTGGGGTTCTGTAAACACCTCTCCCATAACAATTGGGGGCTCATCCAGGATAAAAGTCTATCTGTTGGATTGGCTTTTGTGAACTTAAAGACAGTGAAGGAGTGATGCTATTCCGGTGTGGTATTTTAGTTTAAGTGGGGATAGTGTTGTGAACAATGGCTCTTTCGGAGGCTCAGAAGTTTTTGGGGGTGGATGCGGTGACACGTGAAACCTTACGGACAGAGACTAAAAACAGACTGTTAGGTTTGGTAAAAGCATTGCAGTTAACATTACCTGACAAAATACGAAAAGATGAGGTACTTAACGTGGTATCTGCACATTTACGTTTGCCTGTGATACATTCTGACTCATTAGATATGACAAAGCTCCAGTTGCAGATTAAACAATTTGAACAATTAAAAAGAATTAAAGCAACTTGAACATGAAAAAGAATTAAAGAGGCTTGAATATGCAATGAAAGAAAAAGAAAGAGACAGAGATAGAGAGGAAAAAGAAAAGGAGAGAGACGAAAGAAACAAAGAAAGAGATAGAGAGGAAAGGGATAAAGAGAGACAATTTGAACTTTGGAAAATGGCTCTGAAACATGAAAATCAGTTAAAATTGGCAGACGCAAAGGGACACGTACAGTTGGAGGAGATGGATGAGGATAATGAGACACAGCATCATAGTCAAAAACGTGGTGGGGATCTATTCAAATATGTCCAAGCATTGCTAAGGTTTGACGAGAAGGAGGTAGAAGCCTTTTTCATTTCATTTGAGATGGTAGCTAAACAAATGCAATGGCCACAGGACATGTGGGTATTACTGATTCAAACAAAGCTGGTAGGTGGGGCTAGTGAAGTGTTAGCATCACTACCGGAGGAGGTATCTGGGACGTATGAGGAGGTGAAGAAATCCATCTTAAGTGCATATGAGCTAGTGCCTGAAGCTTACAGACAAAGGTTTAGAAATTTAAGGAAAGAATTTGGTCAAACATACATGGAGTTTGAAAGGCTCAAACAGAGTAATTTTGATAGGTGGATAAGGGCTTTGAAAATAGACTAAACGTATGAAGCTCTCAGAGAAATTATACTTTTGGAGGAGTTTAAAAATTCAATTCCTGATGTAGTGAGAATTCATATGGAAGAACAGAGGGTTAAAACTGCGAGATTAGCAGCAGAAATGGCAGATGATTATGAATTAGTTCATAAATCAAAGATTGGTTTCCGACATCAGTTTCAGCCAGTGAGGAGTAGAAACTGGGGACATGAGAAATACTCACGTGATAAAGGCAAACGTGATCTGATGGGAGACAATAAAGAGAGTGTACCTCAGATTTTAAAAAAAATCCAGGAGGGTGGAAAAGAGATGAAAAGTTTCAAATGTTTTCACTGTAATAAACCAGGCCATGTAAAGTCACAGTGTTGGTGGTTGAAGAAAAGCACTGGGAAGGCTGATGTGGTAAAACAGGATAAGACAGTGGGATTTGTGGTAAAGGAAAAGTGGTAAAGGAAAGCCCAAGGGAAATGAAGGAGGTGCAAACGATTGTACAGCTTGATCAAGAGGTAATTGTTAAGAAGGTGCCAGATGTCTTTAAAGAATTTACGTGTGTGGGTAAAGTTTACTCATGTGTATCAGGAGGAGCAGGTAAAGAAGTCACAAATTTAAGAGATACAGGGGCTAGTCGATCTTTAATGGTAAGAGATGAGGAATTATGTAGTTTGGGAAGAATGTTGCCAGAAAAGGTGGTGAAATGTGGAATTCAGGATGAGAGGAGTAGCGTTCCATTATATAAGGTAAGGTTGGAAAGTCCAGTGAAGAGTGGTGAAGTGATAGTAGGAGTAATAGATAAACTATCTTGTCCAGGAATACAGTTTATCTTGGGTGATGATATAGCTGGATCGCAGGTGGGAGTGATGCCTACTGTGGTTGATAAGCCAGTGGAAAATCAGACAACTGAAGGGTTGAAGGACGAATATCCCGGGATTTTTCCGGATTGTGTAGTAGCAAAGTCACAGGTTAAGACAAGAGGAGAAATCAAAGAGTGAAGATGAAGTTGAAGTGCAATTATCAGAAAGGATTTTTGATCAGATGGTTGAAAAAGAACAAGAACAGGTGGAGGATGAGACAGATATTTTTAGTTCAGGAAAACTGGCGGAGTTACAACAGAAAGATGTAGAAATAAAACGGATATATCAGAAAACATATACGGAAGAGGAATCTGAGAGTATACCAGAGTGTTATTACCGTAAAAGTGATGTCTTGATGAGAAAATGGAGACCTGTACATATGCAGGTGGATGAAAAGTGGGCAGAAGTTCATCAAGTAGTATTGCCGGTAGGGTATAGAAAGGAGGTGTTGTGAGTTGCACATGAGGTACCAGTGGGAGGTCATTTGGGAATAAGGAAAACTCAAGCTAAAATCCAGAAACATTTTTATCAGCCTGGACTACATAAAGATGTAGTTAAATTTTGTCAATCATGTCACACATGTCAAGTGATAGGGAAACCTAAAGCAGTGATAAAACCAGCGCCCTTAATACCCATTCCAGCATTTGAGGAACCTTTTACAAGGGCCCTAATTTATTGCGTAGGACCGCTTCCTAAAACCAAAAGTGGGAATCAATATCTTTTGACTGCAATGGATGTGTCTACTAGATTTCCAGAGGCCATTCCAGTACGTAATATTACAGCTAAAAGGATTGTAGAGGAGTTACTTAAATTCTTTACTAGATATGGACTACCCACAGAAATTTAATCGGATCAAGGATCGAATTTTACTTCAAAGTTATTCAAAGAAGTTATGGATAGCTTAGGAATAAAACAATTTAAATCAACTGGGTACCATCCAGAATCGCAGGGAGCGTTAGAATGGTGGCATCGGACATTAAAGACAATGTTGAGGGCGTATTGTCACGATTATCCAGAGGATTGGGATAAAGGAATTCCATTCGTACTGTTTGCAATTAAGGATGCACCTAATGAGTCAACCAAATTTACTCCTTTTGAACTAATTTTTGGTCATGAGGTAAGAGGACCACTTAAATTGATCGAAGAAAAATTGGTGGGTGAGAAATCGGAAATTACATTATTGAATTACGTGTCAAATTTTAGGGAACGATTAAATAGAGCAGGTGAATTGGCTAGACAACATTTGAAAGTTGCACAAAATGTGATGAAACGGGTAGCGGACAGGAAATCCAAAGTTCGTAATTTTGCCAGTGGGGATAAAGCTTTAGTGTTGTTACCAGTGGTAGGGGAGCCTTTAAAAGCTAGGTTTTGTGGACCGTATCAGATTGAAAGGAAATTAAGTGAGGTGAATTATGTGGTAAAAACACCAGATAGAAGGAAGACTCACCGAGTGCGTCATGTGAATATGCTTAAAAGGTACTTTGAAAGGGAAGGAGAGAAAAAGGATGTTTTAATGATTCTAACTCAAAGTGACGAACCAAATCCAGATGACTGTGAATTTTACATACCTCAAATTAAATTGGAAAATGAGGATGTTATTAAAAATTGGGATGAATTGTTAAGTTACCTTTCAGAGGAAAAACAAACTGACCTGAAAGAGTTATTGATATCACATCGGCAAGTTTGTAGAGATAAATTGGGAAGTACTAAAATATCTATACATGATGTATATGTGGGAAATGTTGTTCCTATCAAACAACATCCATACAGACTTAATCCTTAAAAATTGGCAGGTTAACAGAGAGATTGAGAGTATGCTGAAAAATGGCATAATTGAAGTGGGTTGCAGCCAATGGAGCTCACTCATAGTGATGGTACCTAAACCAGACGATTGTGTGTGGACTATCAAAAGGTGAATGCAGTTACAAGAACGGACTCTTACCCTTACCCTATCCCACGTTTGAAGGATTGCATTGAGAAAGTGGGACAATCTGCTTTTATTTCCAACTTCCAGACATGGAAAGAACATTTTAAACCTCGTATGGAGCTCTTCGATCGACTTCAGGAAGTGGGTTTGGTGATGAACCTAGCTGAAAGTGAATTTGGAGAAGCCCGAATCACTTTCCTTTAGGAGTTTCCGATACCCTCAAGACGAAGGGAAATAATGCGATTTCTTAGCATGAGTGGATTTGATCGAACATTTGTGCAAAAGTTTTGTGGCATAATTACTCCACTGATAGACTTGCTAAAGAAACGTCAAAAATTTCAATGGACAGCGGACTTTCAACAGGCATTTGACTGTCTGAAAGCTGTGATCACCAATGCTCCTGTATTGGAGAATTGCAAGGGCCCATGTGATCAAATTGAACTAAAGTATCTACCTTTAAAGAGAATTGCCGAGGCGTAGCAGAATGGATGGATCGTGCATTGACTTTCTTGTTCAAAGCGACTGTCAATCGAGAAGGATTTTGGTTGGAGGAAGAACGGGAAAGATGGACTTTATTATTATGCCTATTTGCGTGTGTTTTGTTTTTGTGAACCGAAAATGTATACCGTATATACTCGCGTATCATGCGACTTTTGAAAACCTAAATTGTAACCTAAATTTGGGGGGTCGCATGATACGCGAGATACAAAATTTGCGGGTGTGAAGTGCTGGCCAAGATTAGGCTGTTAGGCTGTTAAGCAGACCGTATCCATTTACGGTAAGTCAAATAGTACCCAGTAGATAGAGAAATACAGCACAGAACAGGCCCTTCGGCCCACGATGTTGCGCCGAACTTTTGTCCTAGGTTAATCATAGAATTTTGGACAATTTATCATGGCCAATCCACCCAACCTGCACATCTTTGGACTGTGGGAGGAAACCGGAGTACCCGGAGGAAACCCACGCAGTCACGGGGAGGATGTGCAGACTCCACACAGACAGTGACCCAAGTCGAAATCGAACTTGGGACCCTGGAGCTGTGAAGCAATTGTGCTATCCACAATGCTACCGTGCTGCCCTTAAGAAGTTAACCTACATTCCCTTATTCTACCCTAATCCAAGTACCTATCCAATAGCCGTTTGAAGGTCCATAAATTTTCCGACTCAACTACTACCACAGGCAGTGCATTCCATGCCCCCACTACTCTCTGGGTAAAGAACCTACCTCTGACATCCCCTCTATATCTTCCACCATTTATCTTAAATTTATGTCCCCTTGTAATGGTGTGTTCCACCCGGGGAAAAAGTCTCTGACTATCTACTCTATCTATTCCCCTGATCATCTTATAAACCTCTATCAAGTCGCCCCTCATCCTTCTCCGTTCCAATGAGAAAAGGCCCAGCACCCTCAATCTTTCCTCGTATGACCTACTCTCCATTCCAGGCAACATCCTGGTAAATCTCCTCTGCACCTTTTCCAAAGCTTCCACATCCTTCCTAAAATGAGGTGACCAGAACTGCACACAGTACTCCAAATGTGGCCTGACCAAGGTTTTGTACAGCTGCATCATCACCTCACGGCTCTTAAATTCAATCCCTCTGCTAATGAATGCTAGCACACCATAGGCCTTCTTCACAGCTCTATCCACTTGAGTGGCAACTTTCAAAGAACAATGAACATAGACCCCAAGATCTCTCTGCTCCTCCACATTGCCAAGAACCCTACCATTAACCCTGTATTCCGCATTCAGATTTGTCCTTCCAAAATGGACAACCTCACACTTGTCAGGGTTAAACTCCATCTGCCACTTCTCAGCCCAGCTCTGCATTCTATCTATGTCTCTTTGAAGCCGACAACAGCCCTCCTCACTATCCACAACTCCACCAATCTTCGTATCATCTGCAAATTTACTGACCCACCCTTCAACTCCCTCATCCAAGTCGTTAATGAAAATCACAAACAGCAGAGGACCCAGAACTGATCCCTGCGGTACGCCACTGATAACTGGGCTCCAGGCTGAATATTTGCCATCCACCACAACTCTCTGTCTTCTATCGGTTAGCCAGTTTGTTATCCAACTGGCCAAATTTCCCACTATCCCATGCCTCCTTACTTTCTGCATAAGCCTACCATGGGGAACCTTATCAAATGCCTTACTAAAATCCATGTACACTACATCCACTGCTTTACCTTCATCCACATGCTTGGTCACCTCCTCAAAGAATTCAATAAGACTTGTAAGGCAAGACCTACCCCTCACAAATCCGTGCTGACTATCCCTAATCAAGCAATGCCTTTCCAGATGCTCAGAAATCCTATCCCTCAGTACCCTTTCCATTACTTTGCCTACCACCGAAGTAAGACTAACTGGCCTGTAATTCCCAGGGTTATCCCTATTCCCTTTTTTGAACAGGGGCACGACATTCGCCACTCTCCAATCCTCTGGTACCACCCCTGTTGACAGCGAGGACGAAAAGATAATTGCCAACGGCTCTGCAATTTCATTTCTTGCTTCCCATAGAATCCTTGGATATATCCCGTCAGGCCCGGGGGACTTGTCTATCCTCAAGTTTTTCAAAACGCGCAACACATCTTCCTTCCTGACAAATATCTCCTCAAGCTTATCAGTCTGCTTCACGCTGTCCTCTCCAACAATATGGCCCCTCTCATTTGTAAATACTGAAGAAAAATACTTGTTCAAGACCTCTCCTATCTCTTCAGACTCAATACACAATCTCCCGCTACTGTCCTTAATCGGACCTACTCTCACTCTAGTCATTCTCATATTTTTCACGTATGTGTAAAAGGCCTTGGGGTTTTCCTTGATCCTACCCGCCAAAGATTTTTCATGCCCTCTCTTAGCTCTCCTAATCCCTTTCTTCAGTTCCCTCCTGGATATCTTGTATCCCTCCAGCGCCCTGTCTGAACCTTGTTTCTTCAGCCTTACATAAGTCTCCTTCTTCCTCTTAACAAGACATTCAACCTCTCTTGTCAACCATGGTTCCCTCACTCGACCATCTCTTCCCTGCCTGACAGGGACATACATATCAAAGACACGCAGTACCTGATCCTTGAACAAGTTCCACATTTCACTTGTGTCCTTCCCTGACAGCCTATGTTCCCAACTTCTGCACTTCAATTCTTGTCTGACAGCATTGTATTTACCCTTCCCCCAATTATAAACCTTGCCCTGTTGCTCGCACCTATCCCTCTCCATTACTAAAGTGAAGGTCACAGAATTGTGGTCACTACCTCCAAAATGCTCCCCCACTAACAAATCTATCACCTGCCCTGGTTCATTACCAAGTACTAAATCCAATATGGCCTCCCCTCTGGTCGGACAATCTATACTGTGTTAGAAAAGCTTCCTGGACACACTGCACAAACACTACCCCATCCAAACTATTTGATCTAAAGAGTTTCCACTCAATGTTTGGGAAGTTGAAGTCGCCCATGACTACTACCCTGTGACTTCTGCACCTTTCCAGAATCTGTTTCCCAATCTGTTCCTCCACATCTCTGCTGCTATTGGGGGGCCTATAGAACACTCCCAACAAGGTGACTGCTCCTTTCCTATTTCTAACTTCAACCCATATTACCTCAGTAGGCAGATCCCCCTCGAACTGTCTTTCTGCAGCTGTTATACTATCTCTAATTAACAATGCCACCCCCCCACCTCTTTTACCATCCTCCCTAATCTTGTTGAAACATCTATAACCAGGGACCTCCAACAACCATTTCTGCCCCTCTTCTATCCAAGTTTCCGTGATGGCCACCACATCGTAGTCCCAAGTACCGATCCATGCATTAAGTTCACCCACCTTATTCCTGATGCTTCTTGCATTAAAGTATACACACTTCAACCCATCTCCTTGCCTGCAAGTACTCTCCTTTGTCATTGTTACCTTCCCCACTGCATCACTACGTGCTTTGGCGTCCTGACTATCGTCTACCTTAGTTGCTGGACTACAGATCCGGTTCCCATTCCCCTGCCAAATTAGTTTAAACCCTCCCGAAGAGTACTAGAAAACCTCCCCCCCAGGATATTGGTGCCCCTCTGGTTCAGATGCAACCCGTCCTGCTTGTACAGGTCCCACCTTCCCCAGAATGCGCTCCAATTATCCAAATACCTGAAGCCCTCCCTCCTACACCATTCCTGCAGCCACATGTTCAACTGCACTCTCTCCCTATTCCTAGCCTCGCTATCACGTGGCACCGGCAACAAACCAGAGATGACAACTCTGTCTGTCCTGGCCCTTAACTTCCAGCCTAACTCCCTAAACTTGTTTATTACCTCCACACCCTTTTTCCTACCTACATCGTTGGTACCAATGTGCACCACGACCTCTGGCTGCTCCCCCTCCCCCTTCAGGATCCTGAAGACACGATCAGAGACATCCCTGGCCCTGGCACCCGGGAGGCAACATACCTTTCGGGAGTCTCGCTCGCGACCACAGAATCTCCTATCTATTCCCCTAACCATTGAATCTCCTATTACTATTGCTTTTCTATGCTCCCCCCTTCCCTTCTGAGCCCCAGAGCCAGACTCAGTGCCAGAGACCTGGCCGCTGGGGCCTTCCCCCGGTAGGTCATCCCCCCCAACAGCATCCAAAACGGTATACTTGTTTTGAAGGGGAATGGCCACGAGGGATCCCTGCACTGTCTGCCTGTTAGTTTTCTTTCCCCTGACTGTAACCCAACTACTCTTGTCCAGTACCTTTGGTGTGGCTACCTCCCTGTAACTCTTCTCTATGACCCCCTCTGCCTCCCGGATGATCCGAAGTTCATCCAGCTCCAGCTCCAGTACCTTAACACGGTCTCTGAGGAGCTGGAGTTGGGTGCACTTCCCGCAGGTATAGTCAGCGGGGACACCGGTGGTATCCCTCACCACCCACATCCTACAGGAGGAGCATGCAACTGCCCTAGCCTCCATCCCCTCTTACTTTACAGAATTAGCTGCCCCGTGGACCAACTGGACCTCCGCCCTCCGACTCTACTTCCAGTCAGCTGTACTCTAAACTCCTGGCTCCCTTCACACTCTTTGATAAATATATGAAATTAAATGTCAGGAGCACCTTACTCCCTCCTCACCCAACTCCCTCAGTCACCAAACTCTCAGTAGTTAATGAAACTATTATATTTATTTTTGGACATAATGAAATATAAAACAGGAATACATATGTAGGTTAATTAACATTTAATAAAATAAAAACACTATTAAAACAAACTATTACAGGTAAACTAAAATCCTTCAAATTCGCTTTCATTGTTATCAGTGTCATCATCAAATAAAGCTTGGAATTCTTCTTCATCGAGGCAGTCATCATACTGATCATCTTCCAGGTCTTCAATATTTTCATCCTCTTCTCCTGCATCTTCGAATAAAGCATCATCTTCACTTCCATCCAAAGCATTTGCTATTCCACATTTTTTAAATGCTTTAACAATCAAATCTCCATCTATCTCAGCCCATGCTTCTTTTACCCACAAACACAGTAGAGGCAAATCCGGAGCCTTCATATTCCCTCCCTTCGTAAATGATTTCTCTCCTTCCATCATCCAGTCATTCCATTTCTTTCTTATATTGTCTTTAAATGGCTTATTAATGGATACGTCAAGTGGCTGAACGACGCTAGTCAAGCCAGCTGGAACGATTGCTATATCGGTGTTTGATTCGCGAACAGCTTTCACAACAGAATCCACGCGATGTGACCTAAACATATCCCACACAAGTAAACTTTTTGGGCGTCGTAAACCACCTGCTCTTGATTCCCAAACTCTCTTCAGCCAAATCTTGCAGCCATTATCGTTCATCCATCCTTTTTCATAGACATGGACAATGATACCATTTGGAAGTTTTAGTTTGGGCATTAATTTCCGTTTAAAGATGACCATTGGAGGAAGTTTCGTCCCATCTGCCATACACGTTAGTACAACCGTAAAATGTGTCTTTTCATGCCCTGTAGTTTTGATAAAAATACTTTTCTCGCCGACTTTATTAACGGTTGAGTTTGATGGCATATCAAAATTCACGGGTGTCTCATCCATTTTTCCAATGCATGATAACTTATAGCTGTTAGCTTTGCGATGTTTGATTACAAATGTTTGAAAACTAGTCACTTTTTCTTCTAATTCTTTTGGGAGTTTCTGTGCAATTTTTGTTTTTCTTCTTAACACAAAGTCATGTCTTTTCATGAACCGCGTACACCATCCGGGACTTGCAGTAAACACACGAATGCCCATTTTTCTTGCTTCTCGTAAAGCATAAAGTCTTATTTTAGATCGTGTTATAATATAAGCATTTTCTCGATTTTCGGACACCGACTTTGATACTTTATCTTCTAACTGCGGCCAATGACATTTCGACCCGCGATTTGCACATTTATAGGAAGGAGTTTCCTTCAATTTTTCTTTTTGTTTTCTCCAGTTTTGGACACAGCTTTCTCCGACACCAAACAGCTTTGCAGCTTTAACGTTGTTGCTTTGTTCCGCTTCGGCAACAACTGGCAGTATATTTCTTTGCAGATCTTTTCTCCATAGTGGCTAAGGGTAGAATGTATTCGATCGTTGTTATGTGTTACGGTACTTGTTACGTGTTAGGTAACTGTTTATTATCGTGATTAGAAACAGCAAAACAGCTGTTTCTCATTCGGTTGTTTACGGCGGAAAGCCTAGCCTCGTGTCATCTGGTAGCTCAAAAAAGTGACTCACATGATACATAAGATATATGATAAAATCATGTTTTGGGGACAAAAATTTAGGGGTCACATGATACGCGAGATTGCAGGATACGCGAGTATATACGGTAATTACTGTGTACATTTCTTAGTGGATGGTGCAAAAGTGAAAAATGAAACCATCTTGAAGTTGATGGTTTATTTTATTTTCTTGTGGGGAGGTGTCATGTGAGAGAACTTTAAGAAATGGGTGTTTAAGCAATGTACCTTTAAGAAATGGAGCAGCTCATATTACTGAAGTGATGTCAGAGGGTGGGGGAGCTGAGCTGAGTTCACTTATGCTTTTGTTTTCAGGTTTGAGGTGAAAGCTGGGAGTGTTTGTGTGTTTTTGCAAAAAGCTGAAAGACGAAAACACAGAACTGGTCTGTTGATGTCTGAAAATCCAAATACTATAAATATATTGAATGTAACCTCACGTCAGTTGTTAAAGGTGAAGTCTTTTGGAGGTTTGAAGGAACATTTTGAGGGATTATTTAGTGTTGTATTATTTTCGGGGTTATCTTTGAAGTAAGGGGTGTTAGGGATCCAATGTTTATTTAAAAAGGTGAAGTTGAATTCATGGAATAAACATTGTTTTGTGTTTAAAAACCCACGTGTCCATAATTGTAATGCCTCACCTGGAGACCAAGCCGTGTGCTTCAAAAGCAACAATACATTAAAGGGAGAAGTTAGTTGGACTCCATGATACATTTTGGGGTTCTGAAAACACCGCTCCCATAACACACACCTGTACCTCATACACGCAATAACCTCTCTGTACAGTCGATTCACACTGAATGGGGTCCACTAGCTCATCGCACAGTGTGAAAGCTGAATCAATTTGAATTGTTTCCCTGTTCCCGAAGTATAAAAGAAGGAATGAAAAATAAGTTGAAAGACAGGGTCTTTGCTTATCCCAGGAAAGGGAAGAAAACTCCCTCATAATTCCATGGCGAGAATGGCGATTTATTACTGGCTCCGAGCAGCACCAGGGCAATGTTTCCATCTGGCAGTCACAATTACAGAGACAATCTTTTTCATTGTCCACTCAGATTTACACAGACATTCTCTATCATATTGAAGTCAGATTTACACGATCTCTATCATATTGAAGTCAAATATACATCGATAAACTTTCTCATATTTAGTCATGATTACACAATCTACCTAATGTATCGGTCTGATTTCCACAGGCAATCTCTATCATATTGAAGGCAGATTTACACAATCTTTATCATATTCCAGTGAGATTTATACAGATATTCTTTCACATGTTCAAGTCAGATTTAAACAGACAATCACTATCATATTCCAGTCAGATTTGCCCAATCATTCACATATTCCAGTCAGATTTACACAGACAATCTTGATCATATTGAAGTACTAATTTACACAGACAATCTTTCTCATCGTCCAGTCAGATATACAGAGACAATCCTATCATATTCCAATCAGATTTACACAGACAATCTCTACCATATTCCAATCAGATTTACACAGACAATCTCTACCATATTGAAGTCAGATTTACAGAGACAATCACAATTTTATTGAAGTCAGATTTACATAATCTTTCTCATCTTCCTGTGACGTTGACACAGAGAATCTCGATCTCATTGAAGTCAGATTTACATGGACAATTGCTATCATATTGAAGTCAGATTTATACAAACAAACTCTATTATATTGAAGTCAAATATACAATGACAATCCTTCTGATATTCCAGTCCGATTTACACAGACAATCTCTATCATATTGAAATACAATTTACACACACAAGCTCTGTCATGTTGAAGTCAGATTAACACAGACAATATCTATTATATTGAAGTCAAATGTACACAGACAATCTTTCTCAACTTTCAGACAGATTTAAACAATCTCTATCTTATTGAAGTCAGATTTACACAATCGCTATCGTATTAAAGTCAGATATATACAAATAATCTTTCTCGTCTTCCAGTCAGATTTGCACAGACAATCTCTATCATATTTTAGTTTGATTTACACAGACAATCTTTCTCATCGTCCAGTCAGATATACACAGACAATTTCTAACATATTGAAGTCGGATTTACACAGATAATCTTTCTCATCTTCCAGTCAGATTTGCAGACAGTCTCTGTCATATTTTAGTTTGATTTACACGGAAAACCTCTGTCTTATTGAAGTCAGATTTGCACAGACAATCTCTATCTTATTCTTGTCAGATTTACACAGTCAATCACTATCTGATTGGAGTCAGATTTACACAGATAATCTCTATCATCTTGAAGTCAAATATACATAGACAATGTTTCTCATCTTCCAGTGAGATTTTCACAGAGAATCTCGATCTCATTAAAGTCAGATTTACACTGACAATCTCCATCTAATTGACGTCATAATTACACAGACAATCTTTCTCATCGTCCAGTCACATATACGCAGACAATCTATCATATTCCAGTCAGATTGACACAGACAATCGCTATCGTATTGAAGTTAGATTAACATAGACAAACTTAATCATATTGAAGTCAGATTTACACAGACAAACACTATCGTATTGAAGTCAGATTTACACAGACAAATTCTATCATACTATAGTCTGATTTACACGGAAAATCTCTGTCTTAATATAGTCAGATTTACGCAGAGAATCTCTATTATATTCCAGTCAGATTTACACACACAATCTTTCCAATCTTCAGTCAGATTTACACAGACAATCTCTATCATGTTGAAGTCAGATATGCACAGACAATCTTTCTCATCTTCCAGTCAGATTTACACAGATAATCTCTATCATATTGAAGTCAGAATTACACAGACAATCTTTCTCATCTTCCAGTCAGATTTACACAGACAATCTTTATCATATTGAAGTCAAATATACATGGACAATCTTTCTCAACGTCCAGTCAGATTCACACAATCACTCTTATCTTATTGAAGTCAGATTTACAGACAATCTCTATCATATTCCAGTCAGATTTTCACAGACAATCTTTCTGACCTTGCAGTCAGATTTACACAGACAATCTTTATCATATTGACGTATAATATACACAGACAATGCCTACCTTATTGAAGTCAAATATACATAGGCAATCTTTCTCATATTTTTGTCATATTTACATAATATCTTTCACCTTCCAGTCAGATTTACACTGCCAATCTTTCTCACCTTCAAACCAGATTTACATAATCTTTCTCATCTTCCAGTGAGATTTACACAGGAATCTCTATCTCATTGAAGTCAGATTTACACTGACAATCTTTATCATATTGAAGTCAAATATACATAGGCAATCTTTCTCAACTTCCAGTCAGATTCACACAATCACTCTTATCTTATTGAAGTCAGATTTACAGACCATCTTTCTCATATTTTCGTCATATTTACACAATCTATCTCATCTTCCAGCCAGATTTATACAGACAATCTCTATCATATTCCTGTCAGATTTACACAGACACACGCTATCATAATGAAGTACAATTTACACAGATAATCTCTACCATATTGAAGTCAAATATACATGAACAATCTTTCTCATATTTTTGTCATATCTACGCAATCTCCCTAATCTATCAGTCAGATGTACACTGACAATCTCTCTCATCTTCCAATCAGATTTACACATTCTCTCTCATATTCCAGTCTGAGTTTCAGACACAATCTCTGTCATATTGAAGTCAGATTTCCACAGACAATCTTTCCCGTCTTCCAGCCAGATTTATACAGACAATCTCTATCATAATGTAGTCAGATTCACACAGACAATCTCTATCATATTCCAGCCAGATTTACACAATCTCTCTCATATTCTAGTCAGATATACACAGACAATCTCTATCATAATGAATTCAGATTCACACAGACAATCTCTTGCATATTGAAGTCAAATATACATAGACAATTTATCTCACCTTCTAGTCGGATGTACACAATCTCTGTCATATTCCAGTCAGATTTACACAGACAATCTCTATCATATTGAAGTCAGGTTTACACAATCTCTATCATATTGAAGTACAATTTACAGTTTACTCATCTTCCAGTCAGATTTACACAGACAATTTCTAACTTATTGAAGTAAGATTTTCATAGACAATCTTTCTCATCATCCAGTCAGATATCCACAGACAATCTCTTCTCATATTGAAGTCAGACTTACTCTGACAATCTCTATCATATTGAAGTCAGATATACATAGACAATCTTTCTCATATTTTCGTTAGATCTACGCAATCTCCATAGTATACCAGTCAGATGTACACTGACAATCTGTCTCATCTTCCAGTCAGATTTACACAAACAAACTCTATCATATTGAAGTCAGTATTGCACAATCACGATCATATTGGAGTATAATTTACACAGTTTACTCATCTTCCAGTCAGATTTACACAGACAATCTCTAACTTATGATCAGGGGAATAGATAGAGTGGACAGTCAGAGACTCTTTCCCTGGGTGGAACACACCATTACAAGGGGACATAAATTTAAGATAAATGGTGGAAGATATAGAGGGGATGTCAGAGGGAGGTTCTTTACCCAGAGAGTAGTGGGGGCATGGAATGCACTGCCTGTGGAAGTAGTTGAGTCGGAAACATTAGGGACCTTAAAGCGGCTATTGGATAGGTACATGGATTACGGTAGAATAATGGACTGTAGTTTAATTTGTTCTTAAGGGCAACACGGTAGCATTGTGGATAGCACAATTGCTTCACGGTCCCAGATATGTATTTTTCTATGTTCTATGTTCTTATAGAAGTTCGATTTTCATAGATAATCATTCTCATCATCCAGTCAGACATACACAGACAATCTCTATCATATTGAAGTCAGATATACATAGACATTCTTTCTCATATTTTAGTCATATTTACACAATCTCGCTCATATACCAATCAGATGAACACTGACAATCTCTCTCACCTTCCACTCAGATTTACACAGATTGTATCTATCATATTCAAGTCAGATTTACACAATCGGTCTCATTTTTCAGTCTGATTTACACACACAATCTCTGTCATATTGAAGTCAGATTCACACAGACAATCTCTATGTTATTGAAGTCAAATATAAATAGACAATCTTTCTCGTATTTTTGTCATATTTATGCAATCTCCATATTATACCAGTCAGATGTACACTGACAATCTCTCTCATCTTCCAGTGAGATTTATACAGATAATATCTATCATATTGAAGTCAGATTTACACAATTTTTCTCATATTCCAGTCTGATTTACACAGAAAATCTTTGTCATCTTCCAGCCAGATTTACACAATCTCTATCATATTGAAATCAGATTTACCCAGACAATCCTTCTCATCTTCCAGTCAGACTTACACAATTTCTATTGTCTTCCAGTCAGATTTACACAATCTCTATCATATTGAAATCAGATTTACCCAGACAATCCTTCTCATCTTCCAGTCAGACTTACACAATTTGTATTGTCTTCCAGTCAGATTTACACAATCTCTATCATATTGAAATCAGATTTACCCAGACAATCTTTCTCATCTTCCAGTCAGACTTACACAATCTCTATTGTCTTCCAGTCAGATTTACACAATCTCTATCATATTGAAGCCAGATTTGCACCGACAATATCTATCAGATTGAAGTACAATTGACACAGACAATATTTCTCATCTTCCAGTGAGATTTACACAGACAGTCTCTATCATATCCGAGTCAGATTGACATCGGCAATCACTCTCTTATTAGAACATAGAACATAGAACAGTACAGCACAGAACAGGCCCTTCGGCCCTCAATGTTGTGCCGAGCCATGATCACCCTACTCAAACCCACGTATCCACCCTATACCCGTAACCCAACAACCCCCCCCCTTAACCTTACTTTTATTAGGACACTACGGGCAATTTAGCATGGCCAATCCACCTAACCTGCACATCTTTGGACTGTGGGAGGAAACCGGAGCACCCGGAGGAAACCCACGCACACAGGGGGAGGACGTGCAGACTCCACACAGACAGTGACCCAGCCGGGAATCGAACCTGGGACCCTGGAGCTGTGAAGCATTTATGCTAACCACCATGCTACCCTGCTGCCCCTTATTGAAGTCAGATTTACACAGACAATCTTTCTCATATTCCTGTCAGATTCACACTGTTCATTAGCAGATTTTGTTTGAAAGTAGCATCTTTTAAAATGTTGACATTTGAACTCTTTGGGGAAGATACGGCATAAAAGTCAGTTGCAGACTCACATGGCCGTGTTGATCCAGTTCATTGTTGGTGAGTTTGACTTTTTCAAAGGAAACCATTTGTTTGAGAAGCTGTTCCCCTGTGAATGGACAATCAGGGTGGACGTATAGTCTGTAAAGAGAGAAGCGCAGAGTTACATAAACTGGGCTCGGATCGGGAAGATTAAAGGGGAGATTAGGCAGCACGGTATCATTGTGGATAGCACAATCGCTTCACAGCTCCAGGGTCCCAGGTTCGATTCCGGCTTGGGTCACTGTCTGTGCGGAGTCTGCACATCCTCCCCGTGTCTGCGTGGGTTTCCTCCGGGTGCTCCGGTTTCCTCCCACAGTCCAACGATGTGCGGGTTAGGTGGATTGGCCATGATAAATTGCCCTTTGTGTCCAAAATTGCCCTTAGTGTTGGGTGGGGTTACTGGGTTATGGGGATAGGGTGGAGGTGTTAACCTTGGGTAGGGTGCTCTTTCCAGGAGCCGGTGCAGACTCGATGGGCCGAATGGCCTCCTCCTGCACTGTAAATTATATATGTAAAATTTGATTGAAACTTTTCCAGAAATGAAGATAGATATAAATATAAACTCTTTAACTCTTTCCACTGTTTGAGGAGTCTGGGACCAAAATGATAGCAAGATTTAATCTGAAGAGAAATTAGGAAACATGTCGACACACATCATAGAATTTACAGTGCAGAAGGAGGCTATTCAGCCCTTCGAGTCTGCACCGGCTCTTGGAAAGA
This sequence comes from Scyliorhinus canicula, assembly GCF_902713615.1. Classification (NCBI taxonomy): domain Eukaryota; kingdom Metazoa; phylum Chordata; class Chondrichthyes; order Carcharhiniformes; family Scyliorhinidae; genus Scyliorhinus; species Scyliorhinus canicula. The sequence continues at coordinate 189,750,110 of NC_052155.1, forward strand.
GCACCTTACCCAAGGTCAACACCTCCACCCTATCCCCATAACCCAGAAACCCCACCTGACACAAAGGGCAATTTTGGACACTAAGGGCAATTTATCATGGCCAATCCACCTAACCTACACATCTTTGGACTGTGGGAGGAAACCGGAGCACCCGGAGGAAACCCACGCACACACGGGGAGGATGTGCAGACTCCGCACAGACAGTGACCCAAGCTGGAATTGAACCTGGGACCCTGGAGCTGTGAAGCAATTGTGCTAACCACAATGCTACCGTGCTGCCCCACATAGTGTGATGGGAGTTTGGAACACACTTCCCCAAATGACAATTGATGTTAAATCAATTTAAATCAATGATTGTTGAATTGTTCTCCGTGTAAAGATATGGGTAAAAGCTGGTAAATTCAGTTCAGTCATAGATCAGCCACGAGCCCATTGAAAGACAGAACAGGCTTGAGCATCAGAATTTCTCCTGTTGCTATGAGTGAGATATGGGCTGAACAGTTGAACCCAGTATGAACTGTTTCCAGTATAAATCCATTTTGCAGCACTGATTTAAAAACTCAACAATTGTGATTTAAGGAGCACTGAACAGTCAATGGTCATGTGATGTGGAACTTCACATGGAACCTTTATCCCCAGGAGCCAGTTGGTAAATTGCAGACTGGGACAGCACATTTACCTGGGACAGCACATTTACCTGGGACAGCAGATTTACCTGGAACAATACGTTTACCTGGTACAATACATTTACCTGGTACAGTAGATTTCCCTGGTACAGTATATTTACCTGGTACAGTATATTTACCTGGTGCAGTATATTTACCTGCTGCAGTATATTTACCTGGTGCAGTATATTTACCTGCTGCAGTATATTTACTGAGTGCAATACATTTACCTGGTACAGAACATTTACCTGGTACAGTATATTTACCTGGTACAGTATATTTACCTGGTAAAGTGCATTTACCTTTTTACAGTGCATTTACCTGGTACAGTACATTTACCTGGTACAGTGCATTTACCTGCTGCAGTATATTTACCTGCTGCAGTATATTTACTGAGTGCAATACATTTACCTGGTACAGCACATTTACCTGGTGCAGTACATTTACCTGGTACAGTGCATTTGCCTGGTACAATACATTTACCTGGTACAGTATATTTACCTGGTGCAGTATATTTACCTGGTACAGTATATTTACCTGGTAAAGTGCATTTACCTTTTTTACAGTGCATTTACCTGGTACAGTACATTTACCTGGTACAGTACATTTACCTGGTACAGTATATTTACCTGCTGCAGTATATTTACCTGGTGCAGTATATTTACCTGGTGCAGTATATTTACTGAGTGCAATACATTTACCTGGTACAGCACATTTACCTGGTGCAGTACATTTACCTGGTACAGTGCATTTGCCTGGTACAGCACATTTACCTGGTACAGTGCATTTACCTGGTGCAGTATATTTACCCCCTATAGTACATTTACCTGGTGCAGTATATTTACCTGGTACAGTGCATTTACCTGGTGCAGTATATTTACCCCCTATAGTACATTTACCTGGTGCAGTATATTTACCTGGTACAGTACATTTACCTGCTGCAGTATATTTACCTGGTGCAGTATATTTACCCGCTATAGTACATTTACCTGGTGCAGTATATTTACCCGCTATAGTACATTTCGCTGGTGCAGTATATTTACCCGCCATAGTACATTTACCTGCTGCAACACAATTACCTGGTACAGTGCATTAACCTGGTACAGCACATTTACTTGGTACAGTATATTTACTTGGTATAGTTAATTTATCTGGTACAATACATTTACCTGGCGTAGTACATTTACCTGCTGCAGCACACTTACTTGGTCCAATACATTTACCTGGCGCAGTATATTTACCGAGCCTAGTACAGTTACCTGATGCAGTATATTTACATGGTACAATACATTTACCTGGTACAGTATATTTACCCATTGCAGTGCATTTACCTGGTGCAGTATATTTACCCGGTACAGTATATTTAACCAGTGCAGTATACAATGTAATGTACCAGTATTACATTACCTGGTACATTACATTACCTAGTACATTAGATTACCTGGTGCAGTACATTTACCTGATGCAGTACATTTACCTGCTGCAGTATTTTTACCCAATTCAGTATATTTACCTGGTGCGGTACATTTACGTGGTAAAGTAAATTTACCTGGTGCAATAAATTTACCTGCTGCAGTACATTATCCACTTACAGTAGCTTTACCGGGTACAGTATATATTCCTGTTACCATATATTTAACCGTTGCGGTACATTTACCTGGTACAGTATATTTATTTGGGGCAGTACATTTACCTGATCCAGTATATTTACCCAGTTTAGTACATTTACCTGGTACAGTACATTTACCTGATGCAGTACATTTACCTGGTACAGTACATTTACCTGGTGCAGTATATTTACCTGGTGCAGTACATTTACCTGGTACAGTACATTTACCTGGTGCAGTATATTTACCTGGTGCAGTATATTTACCTGGTGCAGTATATTTACCTGGTGCAGTACATTTACCTGCTGCAGTATATTTACCTGCTGCAGTATATTTACCTGCTGCAGTATATTTACCTGGTACAGTACATTTACCTGATGCAGTACATTTACCTGGTACAGTATATTTACCTGGTGCAGTATATTTACCTGGTACAGTATATTTACCTGGTGCAGTATATTTACCTGCTACAGTACATTTACCTGGTACAGTACATTTACCTGGTACAGTATATTTACCTGCTGCAGTATATTTACCTGCTACAGTACATTTACCTGCTGCAGTATATTTACCTGCTGCAGTATATTTACCTGGTACAGTATATTTACATGGTACAGTATATTTACCTGCTGCAGTATATTTACCTGGTGCAGCACATTTACCTGCTGCAGTATATTTACCTGATGCAGTACATTTACCTGGTGCAGTATATTTACCTGCTGCAGTATATTTACCTGCTGCGGTATATTTACCTGCTGCGGTATATTTACCTGGTGCAGTATATTTACCTGCTGCAGTATATTTACCTGCTGCAGTATATTTACCTGGTGCAGTATATTTACCTGCTGCAGTATATTTACCTGCTGCAGTATATTTACCTGCTGCGGTATATTTACCTCCTGCAGTATATTTACCTGCTGCAGTATATTTACCTGGTGCAGTATATTTACCTGATGCAGTACATTTACCTGATGCAGTATATTTACATGGTACAGTATATTTACCTGATGCAGTACATTTACCTGATGCAGTACATTTACCTGGTGCAGCACATTTACCCGGTACAGTATATTTACCTGGTACAGTATATTTACCTGGTGCAGCACATTTACCTGATGCAGTACATTTACCTGATGCAGTATATTTACACGGTACAGTATATTTACCTGGTGCAGTATATTTACCTGATGCAGTACATTTACCTGATGCAGTACATTTACCTGATGCAGTATATTTACACGGTACAGTATATTTACCTGGTGCAGTATATTTACCCGGTACAGTATATTTACCTGATGCAGTACATTTACCTGGTGCAGTACATTTACCTGATGCAGTACATTTACCTGGTGCAGTATATTTACCTGGTGCGGTACATTTACCTGGTGCAGCACATTTACCTGGTGCAGTATATTTACCCGGTACAGTATATTTACCTGGTGCAGTATATTTACCCGGTACAGTATATTTACCTGATGCAGTACATTTACCTGGTGCAGTACATTTACCTGATGCAGTACATTTACCTGATGCAGTATATTTACCTGGTGCAGTACATTTACCTGATGCAGTATATTTACCTGCTGCGGTATATTTACCTGCTGCAGTATATTTACCTGCTGCAGTATATTTACCTGGTGCAGTACATTTACCTGATGCAGTATATTTACCTGGTGCAGTATATTTACCTGCTGCAGTATATTTACCTGCTGCAGTATATTTACCTGGTGCAGTACATTTACCTGGTACAGTATATTTACCCAATTCAGTATATTTACCTGGTGCGGTACAATTACCTGGTAAAGTAAATTTACCTGGTGCAATAAATTTACCCCTGCAGTACATAATCCACTTACAGAAGCTTTACCAGGTACAGTATATATTCCTGTTACTATATATTTAACCATTGCGGTACATTTACCCGGTACAGTATATTTACCGAGTGCAGTATATTTACCTGCTGCAGTATATTTACCTGGTGCAGTAAATGTACCTGGTGCAGTACATTTACCAGGTACAGTATATTTACCGAGTGCAGTATATTTACCTGCTGCAGTATATTTACCTGGTGCAGTATATTTACCTGCTGCAGTATATTTACCTGGTGCAGTATATTTACCCTGTGCAGTATATTTACCTGCTGCAGTATATTTACCTGCTGCAGTACATTTACCTGCTGCAGTATATTTACCTGCTGCAGTATATTTACCTGGTGCAGTATATTTACCTGCTGCAGTACATTTACCTGCTGCAGTATATTTACCTGCTGCAGTACATTTACCTGCTGCAGTATATTTACCTGCTGCAGTATATTTACCTGGTGCAGTATATTTACCTGCTGCAGTACATTTACCTGCTGCAGTATATTTACCTGCTGCAGTATATTTACCTGCTGCAGTATATTTACCTGCTGCAGTACATTTACCTGGTGCAGTATATTTACCTGCTGCAGTATATTTACCTGCTGCAGTATATTTACCTGGTGCAGTACATTTAACTGGTACAGTATATTTACCCAATTCAGTATATTTACCTGGTGCGGTACAATTACCTGGTAAAGTAAATTTACCTGGTGCAATAAATTTACCCCCTGCAGTACATTATCCACTTACAGAAGCTTTACCAGGTACAGTATATATTCCTGTTACTATATATTTAACCATTGCGGTACATTTACCTGGTACAGTATATTTACCGAGTGCAGTATATTTACCTGCTGCAGTATATTTACCTGGTGCAGTAAATGTACCTGGTGCAGTACATTTACCAGGTACAGTATATTTACCGAGTGCAGTATATTTACCTGCTGCAGTATATTTACCTGGTGCAGTATATTTACCTGCTGCAGTATATTTACCCTGTGCAGTATATTTACCTGCTGCAGTACATTTACCTGCTGCAGTATATTTACCTGCTGTAGTATATTTACCTGCTGCAGTATATTTACCTGGTGCAGTATATTTACCTGCTGCAGTACATTTACCTGCTGCAGTACATTTACCTGCTGCAGTACATTTACCTGCTGCAGTATATTTACCTGCTGCAGTATATTTACCTGCAGCAGTACATTTACCTGGTGCAGTATATTTACCTGCTGCTGTATATTTACCTGCTGCAGTATATTTACCTGGTGCAGTATATTTCCCTGGTACAGTATATTTACCTGCTGCAGTACATTTACCTGGTGCAGTATATTTACCTGGTGCAGTATATTTACCTGCTGCAGTATATTTACCTGGTGCAGTACATTTACCTGCTGCAGTATATTTACCTGGTGCAGTATATTTACCTGCTGCAATATATTTACCTGGTGCAGTATATTTACCTGGTACAGTATATTTACCTGCTGCAGTATATTTACCTGCTGCAGTACATTTACCTGGTGCAGTATATTTACCTGGTGCAGTATATTTACCTGGTGCAGTACATTTACCTGCTGCAGTATATTTACCTGGGGCAGTACATTTACCTGATCCAATATATTTACCTGGGGCAGTACATTTACCTGATCCAGTATGTTTACCCAGTGCAGTACATTTACCTGATCCAGTATGTTTACCCAGTGCAGTACATTTACCTGGTACAGTATATTTACCTGGTGCAGTACATTTACCTGGTACAGTATATTTACCTGGTGCAGTACATTTACCTGGTACAGTATATTTACCTGGTGCAGTACATTTACCTGATCCAGTATGTTTACCCAGTGCAGTACATTTACCTGGTACAGTATATTTACCTGGTGCAGTACATTTACCTGGTGCAGTATATTTACCTGGTGCAGTATATTTACCTGGTGCAGTAGATTTCCCTGGTACAGTATATTTACCTGCTGCAGTACATTTACCTGGTGCAGTATATTTACCTGGTGCAGTATATTTACCTGGTGCAGTATATTTACCTGGTGCAGTATATTTACCTGGTGCAGTACATTTACCGGCTGCAGTACATTTACCTGGTGCAGTATATTTACCTGGTGCAGTATATTTACCTGGTGCAGTACATTTACCTGCTGCAGTACATTTACCTGGTGCAGTATATTTACCTGGTGCAGTATATTTACCTGGTGCAGTATATTTACCTGCTGCAGTACATTTACCTGATGCAGTATATTTACCTGGTACAGTATATTTATCCCCTATAGTACATTTACCTGGTGCAGTATATTTACCTGGTGCAGTATATTTACCTGGTATAGTACATTTACCTGGTGCAGTACATTTACCTGCTGCAGTATATTTACCTGGTGCAGTATATTTACCTGCTGCTGTATATTTACCTGCTGCAGTATATTTACCTGGTGCAGTATATTTCCCTGGTACAGTATATTTACCTGCTGCAGTACATTTACCTGGTGCAGTATATTTACCTGGTGCAGTATATTTACCTGCTGCAGTATATTTACCTGGTGCAGTACATTTACCTGCTGCAGTATATTTACCTGGTGCAGTATATTTACCTGCTGCAATATATTTACCTGGTGCAGTATATTTACCTGGTACAGTATATTTACCTGCTGCAGTATATTTACCTGCTGCAGTACATTTACCTGGTGCAGTATATTTACCTGGTGCAGTATATTTACCTGGTGCAGTACATTTACCTGCTGCAGTATATTTACCTGGGGCAGTACATTTACCTGATCCAATATATTTACCTGGGGCAGTACATTTACCTGATCCAGTATGTTTACCCAGTGCAGTACATTTACCTGATCCAGTATGTTTACCCAGTGCAGTACATTTACCTGGTACAGTATATTTACCTGGTGCAGTACATTTACCTGGTACAGTATATTTACCTGGTGCAGTACATTTACCTGGTACAGTATATTTACCTGGTGCAGTACATTTACCTGATCCAGTATGTTTACCCAGTGCAGTACATTTACCTGGTACAGTATATTTACCTGGTGCAGTACATTTACCTGGTGCAGTATATTTACCTGGTGCAGTATATTTACCTGGTGCAGTAGATTTCCCTGGTACAGTATATTTACCTGCTGCAGTACATTTACCTGGTGCAGTATATTTACCTGGTGCAGTATATTTACCTGGTGCAGTATATTTACCTGGTGCAGTACATTTACCGGCTGCAGTACATTTACCTGGTGCAGTATATTTACCTGGTGCAGTATATTTACCTGGTGCAGTACATTTACCTGCTGCAGTACATTTACCTGGTGCAGTATATTTACCTGGTGCAGTATATTTACCTGGTGCAGTATATTTACCTGCTGCAGTACATTTACCTGATGCAGTATATTTACCTGGTACAGTATATTTATCCCCTATAGTACATTTACCTGGTGCAGTATATTTACCTGGTGCAGTATATTTACCTGGTATAGTACATTTACCTGGTGCAGTACATTTACCTGCTGCAGTATATTTACCTGGTGCAGTATATTTACCTTGTGCAGTATATTTACCTGGTACAGTATATTTACCTGGTACAGTACATTTACCTGGTGCAGCACCTTTAACTGATGCAGCACATTTACCTGGTGCAGTATATTTACCTGGTGCAGTATATTTACCTGGTCCAGCACATTTACCTGGTACAGTATATTTACCTGCTGCAGTACATTTACCTGGTGCAGTACATTTACCTGGTGCAGTACATTTACCTGGTACAGTATATTTACCTGGTATAGTACATTTACCTGGTGCAGTACATTTACCTGGTGCAGTATATTTACCTGCTGCAGTATATTTACCTGGTACAGTATATTTACCTGGTATAGTACATTTACCTGGTGCAGTACATTTACCTGGTACAGTACATTTACCTGCTGCAGTACATTTACCTGGTGCAGTATATTTACCTGCTGCAGTATATTTACCTGGTATAGTACATTTACCTGGTGCAGTACATTTACCTGGTACAGTACATTTACCTGCTGCAGTACATTTACCTGGTACAGTATATTTACCTGGTACAGTATATTTACCTGGTGCAGTACATTTACCTGGTGCAGTACATTTACCTGGTGCAGTATATTTACCTGGTACAGTATATTTACCTGGTATAGTACATTTACCTGGTGCAGTACATTTACCTGGTGCAGTATATTTACCTGCTGCAGTATATTTACCTGGTACAGTATATTTACCTGGTACAGTATATTTACCTGGTATAGTACATTTACCTGGTGCAGTACATTTACCTGGTACAGTACATTTACCTGCTGCAGTACATTTATCTGGTGCAGTATATTTACCTGCTGCAGTATATTTACCTGCCGCAGTATATTTACCTGGTACAGTATATTTACCTGCTGCAGCATATTTACCTGGTATAGTACATTTACCTGGTGCAGTACATTTACCTGGTACAGTACATTTACCTGCTGCAGTACATTTACCTGGTACAGTATATTTACCTGCTGCAGTACATTTACCTGGTGCAGTACATTTACCTGGTACAGTATATCTACCTGCTGCAGTATATTTACCTGGTGCAATAAATTTACCTGCTGCAGTATATTATCCACTTACAGAAGCTTTACCAGGTACAGTATATATTCCTGTTACCATATATTTACCCGTTGCGGTACATTTACCTGGTACAGTATATTTACCTGGGGCAGTACATTTACCTGATCCAATATATTTACCTGGGGCAGTACATTTACCTGATCCAGTATGTTTACCCAGTGCAGTACATTTACCTGATCCAGTATGTTTACCCAGTGCAGTACATTTACCTGGTACAGTATATTTACCTGGTGCAGTACATTTACCCGGTACAGTATATTTACCTGGTCCAACACATTTACCTGGTCCAGCACATTTACCTGCTGCAGTATATTTACCTGGTACAGTATATTTACCTGCTGCAGTACATTTACCTGGTACAGTATATTTACCTGGTCCAGCACATTTACCTGGTGCAGTACACTTACCTGCTGCAGTACATTTACCTGGTACAGTATATTTACCTGGTGCAGTACATTTACCTGGTACAGTATATTTACCTGGTGCAGTACATTTACCTGGTACAGTATATTTACCTGGTGCAGTACATTTACCTGGTACAGTATATTTACCTGGTCCAGCACATTTATCTGGTACAGTACATTTACCTGGTGCAGTATATTTACCCATTGCTGTATATTTAATTGGTGCAGTACGTTTACCTGGTGCAGTATATTTACCTGGTACAGTATATTTACCTGGTATAGTACATTTACCTGGTGCAGTACATTTACCTGGTACAGTACATTTACCTGCTGCAGTACATTTATCTGGTGCAGTATATTTACCTGCTGCAGTATATTTACCTGCTGCAGTATATTTACCTGGTACAGTATATTACCTGCTGCAGTATATTTACCTGGTATAGTACATTTACCTGGTGCAGTACATTTACCTGGTACAGTACATTTACCTGCTGCAGTACATTTACCTGGTACAGTATATTTACCTGCTGCAGTACATTTACCTGGTGCAGTACATTTACCTGGTACAGTATATTTACCTGCTGCAGTATATTTACCTGGTGCAATAAATTTACCTGCTGCAGTATATTATCCACTTACAGAAGCTTTACCAGGTACAGTATATATTCCTGTTACCATATATTTACCCGTTGCGGTACATTTACCTGGTACAGTATATTTACCTGGGGCAGTACATTTACCTGATCCAATATATTTACCTGGGGCAGTACATTTACCTGATCCAGTATGTTTACCCAGTGCAGTACATTTACCTGATCCAGTATGTTTACCCAGTGCAGTACATTTACCTGGTACAGTATATTTACCTGGTGCAGTACATTTACCTGGTACAGTATATTTACCTGGTGCAGTACATTTACCTGGTACAGTATATTTACCTGGTGCAGTACATTTACCTGATCCAGTATGTTTACCCAGTGCAGTACATTTACCTGGTACAGTATATTTACCTGGTGCAGTACATTTACCTGGTGCAGTATATTTACCTGGTGCAGTATATTTACCTGGTCCAGCACATTTACCTGCTGCAGTATATTTACCTGGTACAGTATATTTACCTGCTGCAGTACATTTACCTGGTACAGTATATTTACCTGGTCCAGCACATTTACCTGGTGCAGTACATTTACCTGCTGCAGTACATTTACCTGGTACAGTATATTTACCTGGTGCAGTACATTTACCTGGTACAGTATATTTACCTGGTGCAGTACATTTACCTGGTACAGTATATTTACCTGGTGCAGTACATTTACCTGGTACAGTATATTTACCTGGTACAGTACATTTACCTGGTACAGTATATTTACCTGGTCCAGCACATTTATCTGGTACAGTACATTTACCTGGTGCAGTATATTTACCCATTGCTGTATATTTAATTGGTGCAGTACGTTTACCTGGTGCAGTATATTTACTCGGTACAGTATACTTACCTGGTGCCGTACATTCACCTGGTGATGCAGTCCCTTTACCTGGTGCAGTACATTTACCTGGTACAGTCCATTTACCTGCTGCTGTATATTTACCTGCTGCAGTATATTTACCTGGTGCTGTATATTTACCTGGTGCTGTATATTTACCTGGTGTGGTATATTTACCTGGTACATTACAGTTACCTGCTGAAGTATATTTATCCAGGGCACTATATTTACCCTTTAAAGTATATTTACCTGGTGCGGTAAATTTACCTGGTAGAGTACCTTTTCCTGGTACATTATATTTACCCGGTACATAGAACATAGAACAGTACAGCACAGTACAGGCCCCTCGGCCCACGATGTTGTGCCAATCGTTTATCCTAATCTAAGATCTACCAAACCGACACCCCTTCAACTTACTGCTGTCCATGTGCCTGTCCAAGAGTCGCTTCAATGTCCCTAATGACTCTGACTCCACCACCTCTGCTGGCAGTGCATTCCACACACCCACCACTCTCTGTGTAAAGAACCGACTCTGACATCTCCCCTACCTTCCTCCAATCACCTTAAAATTATGTCCCCTCGTGACAGCCATTTCCACCCTGGGGAAAGGTCTCTGGCTATCCACTCTATCCATGCCTCTCATCACCTTGTACATGTCTATCAAGTCACCTCTCTTCTTTCTTCGCTCCAGTGAGAAAAGGCCCAGCTCCCTCAACCTTTCTTCATAAGACACGCCCTCCAGTCCAGGCAGCATCCTGATAAATCTCCTCTGTACCCTCTCCAAAGCATCCACATCCTTCCTATAATGAGGCGACCAGAACTGGACACAATATTCCAAGTGTGGTCCAACCAAGGTTTTATATAGTTGCAGTAAAACCTCACGGCTCTTAAACTCAATCCCCCTGTTAATGAAAGCCAACACACCACACACCTTCTTAACAACCCCATCAACCTGGGTGACAACTTTGAGGGATCTATGTACGTGGACCCCAAGATCCCTCTGTTCCTCCACACTTCCAAGAATCCTGCCTTTAACCCTGTATTCAGCATTCAAATTCGACCTTGCCAGATTAATCACTTCTCATTTATCAAGGTTGAACTCCATCTGCCACTTCTCAGCCCAGCTCTGCATCCTGTCAATGTCCTGTTGTAACCTGCAACAGCCCTCGACACTATCTACAACTCCACCAACCTTCATGTCATCGGCAAACTTACTAACCCACCCTTCAACTTCCTCATCCAAGTCATTTATAAAAACCACAAAGAGCATAGAACATAGAACAGTATAGCACAGAACAGGCCCTTCGGCCCTCGATGTTGTGCTGAGCCATGATCACCCTACTCAAACCCACGTATCCACCCAAAATCCGTAACCCAACAACCCCCCCCCAACCTTACTTTTTAGGACACTATGGGCAATTTAGCATGGCCAATCCACCTAACCCGCACATCTTTGGACTGTGGGAGGAAACCGGAGCACCCGGAGGAAACCCACGCACACACGGGGAGGACGTGCAGACTCCGCACAGACAGTGACCCAGCCGGGAATCGAACCTGGGACCCTGGAGCTGTGAAGCATTTATGCTAACCACCATGCTACCGTGCTGCCAATAGGTCCCAGAGCAGAGGTCCCAGAACAGATCCCTGCAGGACACCACTGGTCACTGACCTCCAGGCGGAATACTTTACATCCATGACCACTCGCTGTCTTCTTTTGGCCACCCAATTCTGTATCCAGACAGCCAAATTTCCCTGTATCCCATGTCCCCTGACTTTCTGAATGAGCCTACCATGGGGAACCTTATCAAATGCCTTACTGAAATCCATATACATCACATCCACTGCCCGACCTTCATCAATGTGTCTCGTCACATCCTCAAAGAATTCAATGAGGCTTGTGAGGCATGACCTGCCCCTCACAAAGCCATGCTGACTATCTTTAATCAAACTATGTTTTTCTAAATAATCATAAATCCTATCTCTCAGAATCCTTTCCAATATTTTGCTCACCACAGATGTAAGACTGACGGGTCTGTAATTCCCAGGGATTTCCTTATTCCCTTTCTTGAACGTGGGAACAACATTCGCCTCCCTCCAATCATCCGGTACTACTTCAGTGGAGAGTGAGAATGCAAAGATCATCGCCAACAGCGCAGCAATCTCCTCCCTCGCTTCCCGTAGTAACCTTGGGTATATCCCGTCAGGCCCAGGGGACTTATCTATTCTGATGTTTTTCAAACTTTCCAGCACATCCTCCTTCTTAATATCAACCTGTTCGAGTCTATTAACCTGGTTCACGCTGTTCTCATGGGCAACAAGGCCTCTCTCTCGAGTGAATACTGAAGCAAAGTTTCATTTCGGGCCTCCCCATCTCCTTAGACTCGAGGCACAAGTTCCCTCCACTATCCCTGATCGGCCCTACTCTCACTCTGAACATCCTCTTTTTCTCACATAAGTGTAGAAAGCCTTGGGGTTTTCCCTAATTCTTCCCCCCAGGGCTTTTTCATGCCCCCTTCTAGCTCTCCAAAGTCCATTTTTGAGTTCCTTCCTGGCTACCTTGTAACCCCCTAGAGCCGAGTCAGATCCTTGCTTGCTCAACTTTACGTAAGCTTCCTTCTTCCTCTTGACTAGAAGCTCCACTTCTCTTGTCATCCAAGGCTCCTTCACCTTACCATTCCTTCCTCGTCTCAGTGGGACAAAACAATTCAGCACTTGCAGCAAGTGCTCCTTAAACAACCCCCACATTACTGTTGTGCATTTCCCCAAGAACAATTGTTCCCACTTTATGCTCCTCAGCTCCTGTCTAATAGCAGTATAATTTCCCCTCCCCCAATTAAATGCCTTCCCATACTGTCTGTTCCTATCCCTCTCCATGACTATGGTAAAGGTCAAGGAGTTGTGGTCACAGTCACCGAAATGCTCTATCACTGAGACATCTGACACCTGGCCTGGTTCGTTGCCGAGCACCAAATCCAATGTGGCCTCCCCCCTAGTCGGCCTATCTACATATTGAGTCAGGAATCCTTCCTGTACACACCTGACAAAATCTGCTCCATCCAAACCATTTGCAGTAAGGAGGTTCCAGTCAATATTGGGGAAGTTGAAGTCACCCATGACAACAACTCTGTTACTTCTGCACCTTTCCAAGACCTGCCACCCAATCTGTTCCTCCATCTCTCTGCTGCTATTGGGGGGTCTATAGAAAACTCCCAATAAAGTGACTGCTCCTTTCTTGTTTCTGACTTCCGCCCATACTGACCCAGTAGACAAACCCTCCTAGACTACCTCCTTTCTGCAGCTGTGATGCGCTCCCTAATTAACAGTGCGACTCCCCCTCCTCTTTTATCTCCTCCTCCCCCTATTCTTCTTAAAATATCCAAACAACCATCTAACAACCATTCCTGCCCCTGTGAAATCCATGTCTCCGTAATGGCAACAACATCATAGTTCCAAGTACTCATCCATGCTCTAAGTTCATCTCCCTTGGAATGGGTTAAAGTGTGTCTGTTTCAATACAAGGTACAGTATATTTACCCACTGCAGTACATATACCTGGTACAGTATATTTACCCACTGCAGTACATATACCTGGTATAATATATTCACCAGGTACAGTACATTTACCAGGTACAATATATTTTCCAGGTACAGTATATTTACCCAGTACCGTATATTTACCCTTTGCAGTACATTTACCAGGTACAATATATTTACCCTGTACAGTATATTTGCCACTGTACAGTATATTTACCCAGTATAGTACATTTACCAGGTACAGTATATTTACCCAGTATAGTACATTTACCAGGTACAGTATATTTACCCAGTATAGTAAATTTACCAGGTACAGTATATTTACCTGGTACACTATATTTCCCCGGTACAGTATATTTACCCAGTGCAGTACATTTACCCAGTACAGTATATTTCCCCGGTACAGTCTGTTTATCCGGTACAGAATATTTACCTGGTACAGTGTATTTATCCGGTACAGAATATTTACACGGTACAGTATATTTACCCGGTAGAGTGTATTTATCAGGTACAGTATATTTACCCGGTACAGCGTATTTACCCAGTACAGTATATTTACCGGTACAGTATATTTACCCGGTACAGTATATTTACCCAGTACAGTATATTTACCGGTACAGTGTATTTACCCAGTACAGTATATTTACCGGTACAGTATATTTACCCGGTACAGTGTATTTAACCAGTATAGTATATTTACCCAGTACAGTATATTTACCGGTACAGTATATTTACCCGGTACAGTATATTTGCCCGGTACAGTGTATTTAACCAGTACAGTATATTTACCGGTACATTATATTTACCCGGTACAGTGTATTTACCCAGTACAGTATATTTACCGGTACAGTATATTTACCGGTACAGTGTATTTACCCAGTACAGTATATTTACCGGTACAGTATATTTACCCGGTACAGTGTATTTAACCAGTACAGTATATTTACCGGTACAGTATATTTACCCGGTACAGTGTATTTACCCAGTACAGTATATTTACCGGTACAGTGTATTTACCCAGTACAGTATATTTACCAGTACAGTATATTTTCCGGTACAGTATATTTACCGGTACAGTATATTTATCCGATACAGTGTGTTTATCGGGTACAGTATATTTACCCGGTACAGTACACGCTGTGTTGAAATCCCTGCCTTCGACGACATGACAGTGAAATGTGACCTGGGTTTAGTTCAGGCTGAGAAATAGTGAAATCTGCCGGCCTGTGTGTGTGTGTGGGGGGGGGGGGGGGGGGGGGAGGTTGCCAGTATAAATAAACCAAATGGACAAAGCTGGAAATGCTAAGTCTGCTTCCCTTCGCTCTGAGGAACCGGCACAGGGATTGGGAAGGGGAGCTAGTGTTCCTGTTGCCGGGAGTTGCTGGGATTAGCCACAGTTCCCTGTTGTGGCTGCAGTGTCAATGGCAATGAATGGATCCAGGGCTCCTACCTTGCAGGTAGCGGTGGGTCCGCTTTCCCGGCGATCAGCCACGAGGACCGATGATAGGCGTAACGATATCGTTTATTGTCCATTGACACAATGTCCATCAGCACGATGTATTTGGCGTCAGGATCCAGGCCAGAGAGCGACACGCGGATGGTGGGGAACATTCTCCTGAAAGTGGAAACCAGAACAAGCTGTAAAACTGCAACACTCCCGATCACAACTGTCTCCAAATCAATGCAGATACCGCGGGCAAATCCCAAACTGTCACTTTCCTCCCTGCAAATTGTTCAGCCCCAAAAGTAGTTGAGGAATTGTGGTAGAAAAACACAACAGGAATAATCCCCTTCCTGTAACCCCCCAGGGTGCTGTGAGGGATCTGGAGGGTGAATGTGGCAATGTGAATCCTGCCCAGCGGTCTGCCTCCCTGTCTTTCAGCGTTTTCTGCTTTGATTCCCGATCGCTACTGTTTGTTGGTATAAGGAGGCCATTCAGGCCCATTATGCCTGTGCTAGCTCTTTGAAAGAACTCTCCCACCAGTCCCACTTGCTCCAGCTCCGCACTCAATCCCCGGCCTCTCCCCTTTCCAAATATCCCTGACATTTTCCATTGAATCCTGTTCCCTGTACCTTGCCTGACAAAGCGCCCCACATCACAACAACTGCTCCACATTGAGGGTGTTTGAAAATGTTCAAACTGATCTCAAATCATTCTGAGTGAGAGAAACATTCAGTAAACCCCAATCAGAGGTAAATGGACTGGATTAGGAATGCCAATATGATGCTGCCAATCTTATTATTCAGACGAATGCCAAGTCTGTGTATAAATGATGAAATATTATCACAGCCGAAATAACTTTGTTCAACAGCCTGTTTGGGTTTGAGTAAACGACAGGGGAAATAATTCGGATTTGGATCAATTTAATTACTCATCTGCGCTTCCTGATCATTTTTAAATGATTTGGGTTTTGCAGACATTGCCCGCGGTTTATGGAGATAGTGAAATGCTGAATGTGCAATGGAGCAGTATTCCTGCCCCTGGACAGGGGGAACTTCCTACATTCCCCCAATTCCCAACGCTGAATGTGCAATGGAGCAGTATTCCTGCCCCTGGACAGGGGGAACTTCCTACATTTCCCCAATTCCCAACGCTGAATGTGCAATGGAGCAGTATTCCTGCCCCTGGACAGGGGGAACTTCCTACATTCCCCCAATTCCCAACGCTGAATGTGCAATGGAGCAGTATTCCTGCCCCTGGACAGGGGGAACTTCCTACATTTCCCCAATTCCCAACGCTGAATGTGCAATGGAGCAGTATTCCTGCCCCTGGACAGGGGGAACTTCCTACATTCCCCCAATTCCCAACGCTGAATGTGCAATGGAGCAGTATTCCTACCCCTGGACAGGGGGAACTTCCTACATTTCCCCAATTCCCAACGCTGAATGTGCAATGGAGCAGTATTCCTGCCCCTGGACAGGGGGAACTTCCTACATTCCCCCAATTCCCAACGCTGAATGTGCAATGGAGCAGTATTCCTGCCCCTGGACAGGGGGAACTTCCTACATTCCCCCAATTCCCAAACACAGCGCGGACAATCTGTCCCGTCTACAGAACCCGAGTCTGCTTCTCCTGATCCCTCTGATTGAAGGATAACTCGCTGTTGATCAGCCTTTCCATGGGAACTCCGAGCCGAGAGTTCCCCAATTCCCGGGAATGCACCCACTGGGGAAACGGAGAAACGAAAATGCGGGAATAACCCAGAGTTCAAATCCCAAACTTTCCCTTCGCCAATTATTGCCTCATCTCTCTGAAACCTCGCCTTTCTCCCAAATTAATTCGTTGCCAAAGCTGAGCCTGTGATCTGGGATCTGTGATATGGGATCTGTGATCTGGGATCTGGGATATGGGATCTGGGATGTGAGATCTGGGATCACTGACAAGCCGGTTGTGATCAGGATGATTTTGGCTCCGCCAATCCCATGCAGCAGCAGAGAGCTGTCACCTGCCAGATTTGGTGATGATCATCTCCGTTCCCAGTTCATGGAATTTATCCCAAAGTTCCTTGGTCTCCAGGCTGCAGCTGATCTTGGCCATCTCGGCAGTGGGCACGGTGGGGGTGGTGGGGATGAGGGGCTCGGTGCTCCCCGGGGAGGAGCTGCTGCTGTAATCACCCAGATCCAGGCTTCCCAAATCCTCCAGAGGCTGCGGGCGGCAGGAATTCTCCACCAGCTGCTCTGCTCCGGGGGAAAAACAGACAGAGAGAGAGAGAGAGTTAGAGGAGGATTGTCAGTGTGAACTCCCCGACCGCATCCCGACCGCATCCCATCCCCATCCCGGCCCCATCCCATCCCCATCCCATCCCAGCCCCAACCCATCCCCATCCCGGCCCCATCCCGACCCCAACCCATCCCCATCCCGACCTCAACCCATCCCCATCCCGACCCCAACCCATCCCCATCCCCATCCCGGCCGCAGCTCCCGGATCTTCACCAGGATCAGGAATGGGCTCCGGGATCCCAGAACTTCGGAGCAACTTTGCAAAGTGCGGAGTGCGGGGTGAGTGTGTGAAGATTGAGGGACACAGTGTGGAGGGAGAGTGCTGGCTGGGAGGGAGGGTGCTGGCTGGGAGGGAGGGTGCTGGCTGGGAGGGTGCTGGCTGGGAGGGAGGGTGCTGGCTGGCTGGGAGGGGGGGGGTGCTGGCTGGGAGGGAGGGTGCTGGCTGGGAGGGAGGGTGCTGACTGGGAGGGTGCTGGCTGGGAGGGAGGGTGCTGGCTGGCTGGGAGGGGGGGTGCTGGCTGGGAGGGTGGGTGCTGGCTGGGAGGGAGGGTGCTGGCTGAGAGGGAGGGTGCTGGCTGGGAGGGTGCTGGCTGGGAGGGAGAGTGCTGGCTGGCTGGGAGGGGGGGGGGGTGCTGGCTGGGAGGGTGGGTGCTGGCTGGCTGGGAGGGGGGGTGCTGGCTGGGAGGGAGGGTGCTGGCTGGGAGGGGGGGTGCTGGCTGGGAGGGAGGGTGCTGGCTGGGAGGGAGGGTGCTGGCTGGGAGGGACAGGGCTGTTGTGTGGGTTAGTGTGAGGGCCAGTGTGTGGGTCAGGTAAAGGTGAGGGTCAGTGTGTAGGTGTAGGTCAGTGTGAGGGGGTTGTTGTTAGGGTCAGTGTGAGGGTCAGTGTGAGGGTCTATGCACAGGTATAGGTCCAGGTACTTACCCTGGGGTTTGAGGGTGTTCTGTTACAGTTCCTTGCCAGTGTGAGTGTCAGTGAGTGAGGTACATATGTGGGTCAGTGTGAGGGGATTATTGTTAGGGTCAGTGTGAGGGTGTGGGTCAGTGTGTGGGCCAGTGTGAGGGTCAGTGTACAGGTACTTACCCAGGGATTTGATGGTGTTCTGATGCAGTTCCTTGTCAGTGTGTGGGTCAGTGTGAGGGTCAGTGTGAGGGTCAGTGTACAGGTACTTACCCAGGGGTTTGATGGTGTTCTGATGCAGTTCCTTGTCAGTGTGTGGGTCAGTGTGAGGGTCAGTGTACAGGTACTTACCCAGGGGTTTGATGGTGTTCTGATGCAGTTCCTTGTCAGTGTGTGGGTCAGTGTGAGGGTCAGTGTACAGGTACTTACCCAGGGGTTTGATGGTGTTCTGATGCAGTTCTTTGCCAGTGGAGGAGGTAGTGGCGATCAGAGCGGCGATGGAGAAGGCGTTGGCCCGGGAGGAGAGCTGTGTTTTGGGGCTACTCTGCTCCATGCTGCCCCGGGACTCTGCGCTGCTGCCGCCAGCCTCTGTCCCCACTCCCCCCGTGCCCCGCCCACACCCAGGCAGCAGCCAATCAGCTCCTACTGACCTCACTGAGCCGGCCCTCTCCACTGCACAGGCGCTCTGGCAACTTGGCCACAGGTCCCAGAGTGGGAAATGTCCAGTGTGGGACCCAGAGCACTGGCCCACACACTGACCCAGACACAGACCCACACATTGACCAGAGCACTGACCCAGACACAGACCCAGAGCACTGACCCAGAGCACTGGCCCACACACTGACCCAGACACAGACCCACACATTGACCAGAGCACTGACCCAGACACAGACCCAGAGCACTGACCCAGAGCACTGACCCACACACTGACCCAGACACAGAACCACAGACTGACCCAGAGCACTGACCCAGACACAGACCCACACACTGACCCACACACTGACCCACACCAGACATGATGTGGAGATGCTGGTGTTGGACTGGGGTGAGCACAGTAAGAAGTCTGACAACACCAGGTTAAAGTCCAACAGGTTTATTTCAAACACTAGCTTTCGGAGCACTGCTCCTTCCTCAGATGAAACTGGCGCTCCGAAAGCTAGTGTTTGAAACAATCCTGTTGGACTTTACCCTGGTGTTGTAAGACTTCTTACTGCCCACGCCAGACGCACACCAGACTTACACACAGACCCTCACACTGACCCTCACACTGACCCACATTGACCCACACCAGACCCACACCAGACCCACACAAGACCCACGCACAGACCCACACAACACTCCTGCCACACACCCACAGACACACAGACAGACAGGCTCTGTAGCTCCCATTTCATTGTAAAGAGTTCTGTCTGCGCCCTGCCAATGTGCAGAATGTTTTCACATTCCTGATGCATTTTTCACAATCGTATTTCTCCCAGATTCCTGGGTCTGAAATTAAAACCTTTAAACTGGAAGAAATGTCCTTGCTCCAGGCTCCATGTGTGATGTTGTTAGTTTGATGTGAACTCATTGCTAAGTGACTGTGGGATGTGCCTGCCTAACCACAGTCCCTCCTTCATCCCGGGAAAAGCTTCCATTCCTGTTCATTCTCCCGCTCCGACCTGGAAATGAGATTTATCTGGATGAGCCGGGGTTTGTGTTGTGTGGAATTAATTTACCCTCGCTCCTCACAGACTGCCAAACACACCAGACTGTTATCCCAACTGCGGTTATTGTCTGCAGAGAGGGAGTTCCTCCGGATCCTGTGTTGCTTCATTTCCAATGATCATTTCACATAGAACAAGTTTAATCCAATGTCAATCCAGTTTAACATCTCCCGCGCATCTCTTTATTCCGCAATAAATTAGTTCTCACAATGTCTCAAAGACAATTCTCTGTCCACAAAGTAAAAACAGAAAGGGAGAGAGGGAGAGAGATGGAGAGAGGGAGATAGAGAGAGGGAGAGAGGGAGAGACAGAGAGAGAGGGAGAGATGGAGAGGGAGAGCGACAGAGAGAGAGAGAGGGAGAGGGAAAGGGAGAGAGAGAGAGATAAGGGAGAGAGGAGAGAGAGGGAGATAGAGAGAGGAGAGAGAGGGAGATAGAGAGATGGAGAGACAGAGAGAGAGGGAGAGATAGAGAGGGAGGGAGACAGAGAGAGAGGGAGAGGGAGAGAGGGAGAAAGAGAGAGGAGAAAGAAGGAGATAGAGAGAGGGAGGGGGAGATAGAGGGGGGAGAGGCTGAGAGAGAGTGGGAGAGAGCGAGGGAAAGAGAGGGGAAGGAGAGGGAGGGAGAGGGGAAGGAGAGGGAGGGAGCGAGATGGAGAGAGGGAGATAGAGAGAGGGAGAGAGGGAGAGGGAGATAGAGGGGGAGAGAGGCTGAGATAGAGGGGGAGAGAGGCTGAGATAGAGGGGGAGAGAGCGAGGAGAGAGAGGGGAAGGAGAGGGAGGGAGAGGGGAAGGGGAGGGAGGGAGAGGGGAAGGGGAGGGAGGGAGAGGGGAAGGAGAGGGAGGGAGAGGGGAAGGGGAGGGAGGGAGGGGAAGGAGAGGGAGGGAAAGGGGAAGGAGAGGGAGGGAGAGGGGAAGGAGAGGGAGGGAGAGGGGAAGGAGAGGGAGGGAGAGGGGAAGGAGAGGGAGGGAGAGGGAAGGGGAGGGAGGGAGAGGGGAAGGAGAGGGAGGGAGAGGGGAAGGGAAGGGGAGGGAGGGAGAGGGGAAGGAGAGGGAGGGAGAGGGGAAGGAGAGGGAGAGGGAAGGGGAGGGAGGGAGAGGGGAAGGAGAGGGAGGGAGAGGGGAAGGGGAGGGAGAGAGAGGATGTGACTGACATTGGAAATATCCTGAAAATACCACATTGTCGTTAAGATCATTCGGGCACCTGTTATTGGTTATAAAAACAGGACAATTTTATAAAGATCCAGTGAAATAAGTGGACACTCTGTGTGTGTGGGTGCACTGGGATTTCCCCCGCCTGCAGCAGTGGGAAGGAGAGCCGAGATTTGCCATTCGGAGACGCTTTTCTGAACATCCCGCTTTCCGCCCGCGTTGACATTTTGCTGTAATTTCACTGTCCCAGATTTCACAAACATTTAAAAAGTGTTTTAAAACAAATCGAATCGGGGAGTTTGGTGGGAAAACTCCTCTGGGAATGAGAATTCATTCAGGATCCTCCCACACACAATTGCAGAAATTCACTGTGTGGTTTGCACTCTGCACATTTCACTATTTCCTTCACACTGGCAGCTAGATTTGGGTTTCGAATGTTTGAATTGTATCACCGTCCTGCGGAGTGATTCTGAAGCTGCTTCATTATCAGCACTGCCTCAATCTCACAGCACAATGAGGAGAATGTTCATTTCCACATCTCTGAGTCTCTGTGAACCAGCGTTACTGTGAAGAATTCCTGGACCCGGGACCGGGTACATTTCATTCCCAAATTGAGGTGAATTTATGATACAAATCTCCACCTTTCACTGCTCCTGTTTGACGGTAACACGCCAGCATAAACACCGGGAAAACAGACTGTTGCTCACTTTACAGTGGGGATTTTGTGTTCAATAAAACATTTCTTCGAGTCGCGGATTGAACAACGAAGAGGGGGCAGATTAACTGTGGAACCTGTGTGGGAAATGTGTCTTTATACCGGCAAACCGCGGAGCAGACATATGGATTCAACTGAAATATATTCACCTGGACTCAGACGAATATTAATTTATCCAAAATATAAATGTGCCGATTAACACCGAGGGAGGCTAGATTGTGGGGAAATATCGAGATTTACGGCACTGTTGTGTATCGAGAGAATTATTCTCTATAGTATGGAGGCTGACTTGGGAGCTGATTAACACAAACCTTCATATTCCTTAAATACCCACAGATCTTTGTTGCAAAAATAGTCCAGCGGTGTTGTTTGGGAGGGATATTGTTAACCATAGACAGGCTGCTTAGGTTTCTCTCACAGTCACACCTACACCTGGAAATCAGAACATCTCAATCCCAGGGCCGGGAAACCGGCTGCTTCCCGGAGAATATTTGGGAAGGAGTGCGATTATATCTATTTGTGTGTGTATCTCGGAGAGCTGAGGGAACATTTGTAATCACCTTGATTGGAGTGTGGAAGTTGTTGGCACTCTGCTCCCACCTTCAATGTCACCCTCCAGTAAAGCAGCATTTAGCTACAATCAGCAGGTTTTAATTCCATTACACACCCCGCACCCACTGCAAGTAAATATCGCTCAGGAGGTTTAATCAAACCTACTTGACAATTAGATTATCATCAAATTGCCAGCAGATAATGTGCTTAAAGCTTTTCCTGTCGGTGTAACTCCTGGCTGAGAATTATTCGCACATTTGGACCATCAAATTCCCCTGGTATCTCCCTCCACACAGTCTTCCTTCACCAACAGCCCAGCCGGGCCATCTCTAACCCTCTGCCCACTACACTCTCAGCATTGTCCCGGATTCCATTTTAATCCAACAAATATCACTCCCCGGTTAACAGGTCTGTAATGCATTCTAAAATAAATACTAAAATGTAATACTAAAATAAATCTAATACTAAAATAAATCTAATACTAAAATAAATCCAATACTAAAATAAATCTAGTAGTAAATTAAATCTAATACTAAAATAAATATAATACTAAAATAAATCTGACACTAAAATAAATCTAATACTAAAATATATTTTAAAATAAATCTAATACTAAAATAAATCTAATACTAAAATATATTTTAAAATAAATCTAATACTAAAATAAATCTAGTACTAAAACGCATTTTAAAATAAATCTAATACTACAATAAATCTAGTACTAAAATATATTTTAAAATAAATCTAATACTAAAATAAATCTAGTACTAAAACGCATTTTAAAATAAATCTAATACTAAAATAAATCTAACACTAAAATAAATCTAATACTAAAATAAATCTAACACTAAAATAAATCTAATACTAAAATAAATCTAACACTAAAATAAATCTAATACTAAAATAAATCTCGTACTAAAATACATTTTAAATTAATCTAATACTAAAATCTAATACTAAAATAAGTCTAATACAAAAATAAATCTAATACTCAAAAAAATCTAATACTAAAATAAATCTAGTACTAAAATAAATCTAATACGCAAATACATTTTAAAATTAATCTAATACGAAAATTAATCTAATACTAAAATAAGTACTAAATTTGATCTAATACTAAAATTAATCTCGTAGTAATATGCATTCTAAAATAAGTACTAAAATAAATCTAATACTAAAATCAATCTAATACTAAAATACATTTAAAAATTAATCTAACACTAATATAAATAATAAAATTGATCATCTTTTGGTGAATTGGCACTGCTTGGTGACCAGGTTTATTACAGAGGTTCTGTAAATGTATGAAGTAGAGCGGGGCAGAAAGGATTCTTTCCCGAGGATTTAGTGGAATAAAGTCAGAGAGGAGACGGCGGCAGGGAGCGGGGTGTCTGATATTCCCGAGAGCTGGCAAGAGGCAGGAACA
The DNA here is from genome assembly GCF_902713615.1 of Scyliorhinus canicula. NCBI lineage: Eukaryota > Metazoa > Chordata > Chondrichthyes > Carcharhiniformes > Scyliorhinidae > Scyliorhinus > Scyliorhinus canicula. The sequence continues at coordinate 189,774,471 of NC_052155.1, forward strand.
TAGTTGGCGGAACAGACAATGACATCGAATCTTTCCCTCAGCCTCTTTCCTGGCTCCTGAATATTTGAATTCTCACGGCAACAAATAAAATGTTTAAATAAAGCGCAAATTTTCATTCCCGAATCCAGGCACACTCAGGCAGGGATTGGCTGTTGATCCGCAGTTACAGAGTTTCCCAAATCCTGGTTGTGCTGCCATGTGAATGGGGATTGGGATAGGGATTATCCCCACCCCCCCCCCCCCCCCCCGCACACACACACACTCCTGCAAGGAGCTCTACCTCCCTTACCCTGTCCCTGAGCACTGGGGCACTGGGTTCTCTGCTCTGCCTCACACCGGCCCCACAGCAAGTGAAGCACAAAGACCCGAATCATAGAAAACCCCAACCCAGCTAAGGCCCAACACAGCTAAACCCCAACCCCAACCCAGCAAAGCCCCAACCCCAACCCAGCTAAACAACAACCCAGCTAAACCCCAACCCCAACCCAGCTAAACCTCAACCCCAACCCAGCTAAACCACAACCCAGCTAAACCCCAACCTCAACCCAGCTAAGCCCCAACACAGCTAAACCCCAACCTCAACCCAGCTAAGCCCCAACACAGCTAAACCACAACCCCAACCCAGCTAAGCCCCAACACAGCTAAACCCCAACACAGCTAAACCCCAACCCCAACCCAGCTAAACCCCAACCCAGCTAAACCCCAACCCCAACCCAGCTAAACCCCAACCCCAACCCAGCTAAACCCCAACCCAGCTAAACCCCAACCCAGCTAAGCCCCAACACAGCTAAACCCCAACCCCAACCCAGCTAAGCCCCAACACAGCTAAACCCCAACCCAGCTAAACCCCAACCCAGCTAAACCCCAACCCAGCTAAACCCCAACCCCAACCCAGCTAAACCCCAACCCCAACCCAGCTAAACCCCAACCCAGCTAAACCCCAACCCAGCTAAACCCCAACCCAGCTAAACCATAACCCATCTAAACCCCTACCTCAACCCAGCTAAACCCCAACCCAGCTAAACCCCAACCCCAACCCAGCTAAACCCCAACCCAGCTAAACCCCAACCCAGCTAAACCCCAACCCAGCTAAACCATAACCCATCTAAACCCCTACCTCAACCCAGCTAAACCCCAACCCAGCTAAACTCCAACCCAGCTACACCCCAAATCAGCTAAACCCCAACACAGCTAAACCCCAACCCCAACACAGCTAAACCCCAACGCAGCTAAACCCCAACACAGCTAAACCCCAACGCAGCTAAACCCCAACCCCAAACCAGCTAAACCCGAACCCAGCTAAACCCCTACCCCAACCCAGCTAAACCCCAACCCATCCCACCTAAACCAAAACCCAGCTAAACACCAACCCCAGCCCAGCTAAACCCAATCCCCATCCCAGCTAAACCCCAACCCATATAAACCCCAACCCAGCTAAACCCCAACCCAGCTAAACCCCAACCCAGCTAAACCCCAACCCCACCCCAGCTAAACCCCAACCCAGCTAAACCCCAACCCCAACCCAGCTAAACCACAACTCAGCAAAGCCCCAACCTCAGCCCAGCTAAACCCCAACCCCAACCCAGCTAAACCCCAACCCAGCTAAACCCCAACCCCAACCCAGCTAAACCCCAACCCCAACCCAGCTAAACCACAACTCAGCTAAGCCCCAACCTCAGCCCAGCTAAACCCCAAACTCAACCCAGCTAAACCCCAACCCCAACCCAGCTAAACCACAACTCAGCTAAGCCCCAACCTCAGCCCAGCTAAACCCCAACCCCAACCCAGCTAAACCCCAACCCCAACCCAGCTAAACCCCAACCCAGCTAAACCCCAACCCCAACCCAGCTAAACCACAACTCAGCTAAGCCCCAACCTCAGCCAAGCTAAACCCCAACCCCAACCCAGCTAAACCCCAACCCAGCTAAACCCCAACCCCAACCCAGCTAAACCCCAACCCCAACCCAGCTAAACACCAACCCAGCTAAACCCCAGCCCAGCTAAACCCCAACCCAGCTAAACCCCAACCCAGCTAAGCCCCAACCCAGCTAAACCCCAACCCCAACCCAGCTAAACCCCAACCCAGCTAAACCCCAACCCAGCTAAACCCCAACCCAGCTAAACCCCAACCCCAACCCAGCTAAACCACAACTCAGCTAAGCCCCAACCTCAGCCCAGCTAAACCCCAACCCCAACCTAGCTAAACCCCAACCCCAACCCAGCTAAACCACAACTCAGCTAAGCCCCAACCTCAGCCCAGCTAAACCCCAACCCCAACCCAGCTAAACCCCAACCCAGCTAAACCCCAACCCCAACCTAGCTAAACCCCAACCCCAACCCAGCTAAACCACAACTCAGCTAAGCCCCAACCTCAGCCCAGCTAAACCCCAAACTCAACCCAGCTAAACCCCAACCCCAACCCAGCTAAACCACAACTCAGCTAAACCCCAACCCCAACCCAGCTAAACCCCAACCCCAACCCAGCTAAACCCCAACCCAGCTAAACCCCAACCCCAACCCAGCTAAACCACAACTCAGCTAAGCCCCAACCTCAGCCCAGCTAAACCCCAACCCCAACCCAGCTAAACCCCAACCCAGCTAAACCCCAACCCCAACCCAGCTAAACCCCAACCCCAACCCAGCTAAACACCAACCCAGCTAAACCCCAGCCCAGCTAAACCCCAACCCAGCTAAACCCCAACCCAGCTAAGCCACAACCCAGCTAAACCCCAACCCCAACCCAGCTAAACCCCAACCCAGCTAAACCCCAACCCAGCTAAACCCCAACCCAGCTAAATCCCAACCCCAACCCAGCTAAACCCCAACCCAGCTAAACCCCAACCCAGCTAAACACCAGCCCAGCTAAACCCCAACCCAGCTAAACCCCAACCCCAACCCAGCTAAATCCCAACCCAGCTAAACCCCAACCCCAACACAGCTAAACCCCAACCCAGCTAAACCCCAACCCAGCTAAACCCCAACCCAGCTAAACCCCAACCCAGCTAAACCCCAACCCAGCTAAACACCAACCCAGCTAAACCCCAACCCAGCTAAACCCCAACCCAGCTAAACCCCAATCCCAACCCCAACCCAGCTAAACCCCAATCCCAACCCCAACCCAGCTAAACACCAACCCAGCTAAACACCAACCCAGCTAAACCCCAACTCAGCTAAACCCCAACCCCAAACCAGCTAAACCTAACCAAGCTAAACACCAACCACAACCCAGCTAAACCCCAACCCAGATAAACCCCAAACACAACCCAGCTAAACCCCAACTCAGCTAAACCCCAACGCAGCTAAACCCCAACCCCAACCCAGCTAAATCCCAACCCAGCTAAACCCCATCCCAGCTAAACCCCAACCCACCTAAACCCCAACCCCAACTCAGCTAAACCCCAACCCAGCTAATCCCCAACCCCAAACCAGCTAAACCCCAACCCCAAACCAGCTAAACCCCAACTCAGCAAAACCCCAACGCAGCTAAACCCCAACCCCAACTCAGCTAAACCCCAACCCAGCTAAACCCCAACCCAGCTAAATCCCAACCCAGCTAAACCCCATCCCAGCTAAACCCCAAACCAGCTAAACCCCAACCCAGCTATAACCCCAACACAGCTAAACCCCAACCCCAACCTAGTTAAACCCCAACCCAGCTAAACCCCAACCCAGCTAACCCCCAACCCAACTGAACCCCAACCCCAACACAGCCAAACCCCAACCCATCTAAACCACAACCCCGCTAAATCCCAACACAGCTAAACCCCATTCAAGCTAAACCCCAACACCAACCCAGCTAAACCACAACCCCAACGCAGCTAAACCCCAACCCTAACCCAGCTAAACCCCAAGCCAGCTAAACCCCAAACCTAACCCAGCTAAACCCCAAACCAGCTAAACCCCAACACCAACCCAGCAAAACCACAACCCCAACGCAGCTAAACCCCAACCCCAACCCAGCTAAACCCCAAGCCAGCTAAACCCCAAACCTAACCCAGCTAAACCCCAAACCAGCTAAACCCCAACACCAACCCAGCTAAACCACAACCCCAACGCAGCTAAACCCCAATCCTAACCCAGCTAAACCACAACCCCAACACAGCTAAACCCCAACCCAGCTAAACCCCAACCCAGCTAAACCTCAACCCAGCTAAACCTCAACCCAGCTAAACCCCAACCCGTTCTCCCGGCACGGATTGCACCATTTCCAGGAGGGTTGGATGGCAGTGCGGGTTTGAAGGTTTCTTTCTGAACCCATAACAATTTGTATATTTAATATTTCTGTTAATGTTGGGTTAATCCAGAGCGGGAATCATTTCCTAACCCCAGGAATTGTGTTTAATTCCCGGCTCTTTGTGTTTTATTATAACAACAGACTGAGATTCCCTGTCCAGAACTCCCCAGTCCCAACATTTCGGGATGTTTTCCTGGAAGATATTAACAGTAAGGCCCGGGGAACGGGAGGCCATTCAGCTCTCGGGCTAGAAGCAAGATTACAATCTGTGACCAGGTAACCCAGCGCCCGGGGGCGAGGGGCGCACCTTTTGGGGGGTTTTGTGATTGGACACCCATTTTAAACAGAATTTGCCCTAATGCTTTCTGAGAGCCTAAACTAACGGCGCCGAACTGTCCACCTGAATCCCGGCGTTAAATCATTTCACAACTGCAGAGCTCAGTTTAAATATAAATTAATAATGTCCAACTTTCAACGCGCCCCCTGCTTTGCATTTGAGCCCAGAGTTTAGCAATAATCTCCCCCCAGGTACAGGGGGCTGGCTGGGGTAATCTCCTCAAACTACTGAGGAACAGTCAGTGAAAGATATTTAAAAATGGATGAGTAATATCCTGAGTACAGTGCGCTGGCTAATGCCTCTCCTTTAGTCTCAATAAATCAGAGTACAGGACCTTGATTTAATTGCACCTCTGCTAATGAAATGGCTGTAATATCATCGGGACGCCCGTTCACCTTTCAAGGCAGGTCCTGATCGAATTATGGTGAATCGGGAACTCAGATCCTATTATTGGATTAGCTGCTTTCAATTCTTTTTCTACAAAAATCGGCGCAGTGAAATGTGTCCCTCCCCAACCTTCCTGTAAACCATCCAATCCCCTCCTGTGCTGGTAAATCCCAGCCACACACTGTCCCTCTGATTGCACATCGCACACACTCCCTCCCCTTCCTCCTATCCCTCCACTATACCCACAGCACAGGAAAGGCCCTTCGGCCCATGGTGTCTGTGCCAGTCAAACACAACCACCTAACCATTCTAATCCCACTTCCCAGCACTTGGCCCAGAGCCCTGTCTGCCCTGGGATCGTAAATACACATCTAAATACTTCTTAAATGTTGTGAGGGTGTCTGCCTCTCCCGCCCTTTCAGGCAGAGAGTTCCAGACTCCCACCACCCTCACCTCACATCCCCTCTCAACCTCCCACCACCCTCACCTCACATCCCCTCTCAACCTCCTGCCCCTCACCTTAAATCTCTGCCCCCTTGGTCACTGATCCCTCCACCAAGGGGAAAAGTTCCTTCCTGTCTACTCTGTACCCCTCAGAATTTTATACACCTCAATCATGTCCCCCAATCTCCTCTGCTCCGAGGGAAAACAACTACTTTAACAGCAATACAGCTCTTAAAATCTGAAATTCTAAATTTAAAAAAGGCTTTAAGAGTTGTTTAATGGCAATTTCCTCTGACAGAGGAGAAAGGCTGTCATTCCCATCCATTCACTTTCTGTACTAGAGAGAGGGTCAACACAGACATCTCTTTAAATCGGTCATTGAGGTCTACCGCACACAAAAACCCCTCGGCCCTTCACGGGCTGCGCTGGTCCTTACGCCGCTCAGCACCAGCGCTTCAGTGGCTGAAGGCGGTTCAACGAGTAATTCATGTGCGAGGCAGCAAGTTGTTGGACCTGGTGGGGGAGGAGGGTGTAGTCTCCACCAGGCTGAGGGTGGAGAGGCGCAGGTTGGTGAAGTTGCCACATGGGCACCCCCTGTCCTTGGGTAACGGTGAATACCGCTTCACTGCCCTGGCTCCCATAGCCCACTGGGATCACAGCATGAAGCAGGCTCTGGGGGGGGGGGGGGGGTACATAACGGTGAATGCCGCTTCACTGCCCTGATTCCCATAGCACACTGGGATCACAGCATGAAGCAGGCTCTGGGGAGGGGGGGGGGTGTATATAACGGTGAATGCCACTTCACTGCCCTGATTCCCATAGCACACTGGGATCACAGCATGAAGCAGGCTCTGGGGAGGGGGGGGGGGGTGTATATAACGGTGAATGCCACTTCACTGCCCTGGCTCCCATAGCCCACTGGGATCACAGTATGAAGCAGGCTCTGGGGGGGGGGGTATATAACGGTGAATGCCGCTTCACTGCCCTGATTCCCATAGCCCACTGGGATCACAGTATGAAGCAGGCTTTGGGGGGGGGGGGGGGGGTGTGTATATCCCACCAGTCACTATACACGGCCATGAATTTGAAAGCACAAAATTGGGTCCTGATGTATTGGGAATTTCCATTCCAACTCTGCATTGGGAGGGATATAATTCCAAATTCTCCACTGGGTATGCGTGGATTTGTGATCAAACAGCTTTTCCATAGATCAGGTGATGTTACTAATTCTTATTCAGCCCGGTGTGACCATCTGTGAAGTGGCTACTCAGGCAGGATAAATCAGGGTAAATCACAGTAAATCAGGGTAAATCAGGGTAAGCCAGGGTAAATCGGGGTAAATTAGAGTAAATCAGGGTAAATCAGGGTAAGCCAGGGTAAATCGGGGTAAATCAAAGTAAATCAGGATAAATCAGAGTAAATCAAGATAAATCAGAGTAAATCAGGGTAAATCAGGGTAAATCAGAGTAAATCAGGGTAAATCTGGGTAAATCAGAGCAGATCAGGGCAAATCTGGGTAAATCTGGGTAAATCAGAGTAAATCAGGGTAAATCAGAATAAATCAGGATAAATCAAAGTAAATCAGAGTAAATCAGGGTAAATCCGAGTAAATCAGGATAAATCAGAGTAAATCAGGGTAAATCAGGATAAATCAGAGTATATCAGAGTGGATCAGGCTAAATCAGGGTAAATCAGAGTAGATCAGGGTAAATCAGAGTAAATCAGGGAAAATCAAAGTAAATCAGAGTAAATCAGGGTAAATCAGGATAAATCAGAGTATATCAGAGTGGATCAGGCTTAATCAGGGTAAATCAGGGTAAATCAGAGTAGATCAGGGTAAATCAGAGTAAATCAGGGTAAATCAGTGCAAATCAGGGTAAATCAGGATAAATCAGAGTTAATCAACGTAAATCAGAGTAAATCGGGGTAAAACTGGGTAAATCGGAGTAAATCAGGGTAAATTGGATTGGATTGGATTTGTTTATTGTCACGTGTACCAAGGCACAGTGAAAAGTATTTTTCTGCAAGCAGCTCAACAGATCATTCAGTACATGGGAAGAAAAGAGAAGAAAAGAAAATATATAACAGGGCAACACAAGATATACAATATAACTACATAAGCACCGGCATCGGTTGAAGCATACAGGGTGTAGTGTTAATGGGGTCAGTCAATAAGAGGGTCATTTAGGAGTCTGGTGACAGCAGGGAAGAAGCTGTTTGTGAATCTGTTTGTCTGTATTCTCTGACCTTTGTATCTCCTGCCCGATGGAAGAAGTTGGAAAAGTGAGTAAGCCGGGTGGGAGGGATCCTTGATTATGCTGCCCGCTTTCCCCAGGCAGCGGGAGGTGAAGTTGGAGTCAATGGAGGGGAGGCAGGTTTGTGTGATGGACTGGGCGGTGTTCACGACTCTCTGAAGTTTCTCACGGTAATTATGGTAAATCAGAGTAAATCGGTAAAATCAGGGAAATCTCAGTAAATCAGGAGCAGATTTCAATTCTATCCGTGCCCATAATCCTGAGATAATAGAAAATCTGGTAGCAGAAAATAGACAGAAGTCAGTGGCTGTTGGTAATGAGGAAGGAGCGAATCAGACTGGAGGATGTGGGGAGAGAAACTCGATGATGTGTCTGGGGAAAGTGAGAGTCAATCCTGATTTACACACCAATGCTGTGGAAATTTGAGGGGCGAATTCTCCGTTGATATAACTAATTAGATAGACTCCACGCTGACTGCCCCTTTGATGCTGGGCTCCTGACTAATTGCCTGGCGGTTTGCTGTAGAACACAAGGTGAAGTTCAGACTGAGTGGTGGATGTTTGCGGCTCTGGCCTGTCGGGGCTGATGTGAAGTGACACACAGCAGACGGAGGATGTGTTAATTTAACTGATTAGGACTTTAACATTTAGCCAGAACTTTGGAGGCAGGTCAATCCTTTCAAACTGCGAAACACACGAGGTATTAGCTTCAGAAAGATGCGGTGAGCAGCGGCTCTTCCAGGCTCAGTGAATTTAAGAACATTTTGATTGCAGGAAGCTGGAGGAAGGTTCCTGCCGGTTCTGACTCTGTTGTTCTGCCTCTCATTCCCCTGATAGCTCAGCCCCACAAGCAGCAATCCCCTTTAAAGAGTCTATCATTCCTACTGGAGTTTGCTGACCTCAGGATGTCCCAAGTGCTTAACGCCATGAATTATTATGATGAACTAGTGGAGTGTAGTCACTACTGTAATAGAGGGGAAATCCTGCACAGCAGGATCCCAGAAAGAGCTCTGACACAAGACCCAGGTTATATTCTGGCCAAAGAGCTGATTAATTCTGTTTCTCACTCCACAGATTCTACCTGACTTGCTGAGTATTTGCAGCCTTTTATTCTTTTATTCCAGATCTGCAGCGCCTCAGGGTTTTGTTTATGTGTCTGTCTTTTTAGTGATACTGAGTTTGGGATATAAAACACAGCTAGGTGCCCCACTCACCCGCCGTCTGTGTTTAAATAGTGCCTTGGAATCATTGAGCTGCGGGGGCACCATTTAACCTGTTGATGTTCCCAATACCTAGATTCGGAGAAGGTCCCATTAGATTGGAAGATAGCAAATGTAACTCCATTATTTAAAAATGGAGAGAGACAGAAAGCAGGAATCTATAGGTCTGTTAGCTTAACATCTGCCTTGGAAAAATGTTACAGCTATTATTAAAGATGTTACAGCAGGGCACATGGATAAGTTCACGGTAATCTGGCAGAGTCAACATGGTTTTCTGAAAGAGAAATCATGTTTAACCAACTTATTGGAATCAGTGGCATTGTAACGTGTGCTGTGGATAAAGGGGAACTGGTGGATGTACTGTACTGAGATTTCCAGAAGGCATTTGATAAGGTGCCACAACAAAGGTTATTGTGGAAAATAAAAGCTCACCAGTTAGGGGTAACATTTTGGCATGGATAAAAGATTGGCTATCTGACAGGAAGCAGAGAGTCGGCATAAATGGGTCTTTTTCAGGTTGCTGCGATATGACAAGAGGTGTGCCACAGGAATCAGTGCTGGGACCTCAACTTCGAACAATTTATATAAATGACTTGGATAAAAGGATGATTGCAAAATGTGCTGATGACACAAAGATAGATGGGAAAGTAAATTGTAAAGAGGACATAAGGAAGCTACAAAAAATGAATGGACAAAGGTCTGCCAGATGGGGAATGTGGAAAAATTTTGGCAGGAAGAATAAAAAGGAAGCTGATTATCTGGGTTAGATGGGGTTATTGGGTTATGGGGATAGGGTGGAGGTGTGGGCTGAAGTAGGGTGCTCTTTCCAAGGGCCGGGCAGACTCGATGGCCGAATTGTCTCCTTCTGCACTGAAAATTCTATGACTCTATGATCTAAATGGTGAGAGATTGCAAAGCTCTGGGGCTGGATTCTTCCCGGACCTGCTCCGAATCCGGGCGCGCGGCAGTCCGGAGATTGTCCAGGACTCGAGAATCGGCGTGATCGTGGAATACGCCACGCGGCTGGGGGCCCATTGCCAGAGGCCAGCTCAGTGGCCCTCCACCCCTGACCGGGCGAGTTCCCAATGGCGTGGAACTAACCTGCTATTGCCAGTCGGGATGCTAGCATGGCGTCTGAGGACTCGGTCCACAGCTGGCCTGGTGGGGGGGCAGGGGGGTTGCACACCGGGGATGGGGGGGGGGGGGGTGCTTATAAGCGGCCGGGGAGTGTTTGTGCGCGGTTAGATGCTCGGGCAAATGGCTGATCGCGGAGTCCAAATTTTGCATCTGGCTCCGCGGTCCAAGTCCGCCATGGAGCTTGGCGCGGCCGCTGGAGGCTGCCATCATACGCATGCACGGACTCCAAACCAGATGTGCGGGGGGCCCGTATCTGCAGCTAAAGCTGCGAGATTTACTCCGGGTCCCTGCTAGCCCCCTGCAGGGCATTGAATTAGCTGGCAGACGGACTGGTTCTGTGGGGGCCTGGGGGCTGGCGCGGAGAAGGGAACCCTCGTGCATGCACGGAAATACGCCGCCCGTTCTGCGCATGCGCGATCTTGCGCCAGCCCTTTGGTGTCGGCTGGAGCTGCGGCAACCACTCCGGCATCAACCTAGCCCCCTAGAAAGTGTAGAATTCCTCAATTTTGAGGCCGTTGCGATGGTGGAGGATGCAGCAGGTAGCAGTGCTGAGAAGTCAAGATCGGCGTCGGAGCCAAGTCCGGGGTCTCCTGCCTCGACCCTTGGCCCGATAGCCCCTGATTTGCTCTGGTCTGCGTGTCACTGTCCAGTCTGTCAGCCCTCTGGGTCGGCGTGCTCTGTGTGTCGGTCCTCTGTGAGGCAGTGTCATCGGATTCATGTGCATCTGTGTCCTGGGTGTCTGTGTCCTGGCTTTCGGTGTCCTGGTTGTCCGTCCTCTGTGTCTCAGTGTCCTGGGTCTCTGTGTCAGTGGACGGGCTTCCATGGTGTCTAGCCTCCCCGCCATGGCCAGCTGGACCTGGCACTGGCCGTGGGGCTGCAACGTCCTGGAAGACACAAGACAGCATGTATCATTAGGTCAGGTGGACAGCGGTGTGGGGGGTGCAGTGGGGCATGGGGGGATGGAGTGTGCAGTGGGGCATGAGGGGTGGGGGTGCAGTGGGGCATGGGGGGTGGGGGTGCAGTGGAGCATGGGGGGTGGGGGTGCAATGGGGCATGGGGGGTGGGGGTGCAGTGGGGCATGGGGGTGGGGGTGCAGTGGGGCATGGGGGGTGGGGGTGCAGTGGGGCATGGGGGGTGAGGGGGTGCAGTGGGGCATGGGGGGATGGAGTGTGCAGTGGGGCATGGGGGGTGGGGGTGCAGTGCACCATGGGGGGTGGGGGTGCAGTGGAGCATGGGGGGTGGGGGTGCAATGGGGCATGGGGGGTGGGGGTGCAGTGGGGCATGGGGGGTGGGGGTGCAGTGGGGCATGGGGGATGGAGTGTGCAGTGGGTCATGGGGGGTGGGGGTGCAGTGGGGCATGGGGGGTGGGGGTGCAGTGGGGCATGGGGGATGGAGTGTGCAGTGCACCATGGGGGGTGGGGGTGCAGTGGGGCATGGGGGGTGGGGGTGCAGTGGGGCATGGGGGATGGAGTGTGCAGTGGGGCATGGGGGGTGGGGGTGCAGTGGGGCATGGGGGGTGGGGGTGCAGTGGGGCATGGGGGATGGAGTGTGCAGTGCACCATGGGGGGTGGGGGTGCAGTGGGGCATGGGGGATGGAGTGTGCAGTGGGGCATGGGGGGTGGGGGTGCAGTGGGGCATGGGGGGTGGGGGTGCAGTGGGGCATGGGGGGTGGGGGTGCAGTGGGGCATGGGGGGTGGGGGTGCAGTGGGGCATGGGGGGTGGGGGGTGCAGTGGGGCATGGGGGTTGGGGGTGCAGTGCACCATGGGGGGATGGAGTGTGCAGTGCACCATGGGGGTGTGGGGGGTGCAGTGGGGCATGGGGGTGGGGGTGCAGTGGGGCATGGGGGGTGGGGGTGCAGTGGGGCATGGGGGGTGGGGGTGCAGTGGGGCATGGGGGGTGCTCAGGCGGGGGGGTTTCACTTGCTGGTTTGCCTCCAACCTGACTTCCGGCAACCACCCGGTCCTCGACTCTGCCCATGAGGTCCAGTGCCCTCTGCTCATGGTCAGTGAGGGGGGTGCAGGATGGGTGGTCGTGGTCCCTGAACCTCGGGGTGGCACGGCAGGCGGCGGCCATTTTGCGGGTCTCAGGACTGAGCGCTCTTCGCCCACCTGAAGCGACGTGGTCCATCATCATTGACGCGTCACGCCTATCCGGTGCCAGTCTGGGGCCACTCCCACCCAAGGTGCGGTGAGGATGTGGAATTCGTTCCCACAGGGACTGGGGAGAATTTTCCCCACTCCCTGTGGGAGTGAGTCCCACATTCTCTCCCCTCCCTCTGTGAGCGGGTCCCACATTCTCCCCACTCCCTGTGGGAGCTAGTCCCACATTCTCCCCACTCCCCTTGGGAGCGAGTCCCACATTCTCTCCACTCCCTGTGGGAGCGAGTCCCACATTCTCCCCCACTCCCCGTGGGAGCGAGTCCCACATTCTCCCCACTCCCTGTGGGAGTGAGTCCCACATTCTCTCCCCTCCCTCTGTGAGCGGGTCCCACATTCTCCCCACTCTCCTTGGGAGCGAGTCCCACATTCTCTCCACTCCCTGTGGGAGCGAGTCCCACATTCTCTCGACTCCCTGTGGGAGCGAGTCCCACATTCTCCCCACTCCCTGTGTGAGCGAGTCCCACATTCTCCCCACTCCCTGTGGGAGTGAGTCCCACATTCTCTCCCCTCCCTCTGTGAGCGGGTCCCACATTCTCCCCACTCCCCTTGGGAGCGAGTCCCACATTCTCTCCACTCCCTGTGGGAGCGAGTCCCACATTCTCTCCACTCCCTGTGGGAGCGAGTCCCACATTCTCCCCACTCCCCGTGGGAGCGAGTCCCACATTCTCCCCCCACTCCCTGTGGGAGCCAGTCCCACGTTCTCTCCACTCCCTGTGGGAGCGAGTCCCACATTCTCCCCACTCCCCGTGGGAGCGAGTCCCACATTCTCCCCACTCCCCGTGGGAGCGAGTCCCACATTCCCCCCACTCCCTGTGGGAGCGAGTCCCACATTCCCCCCACTCCCTGGGTAAAGAAGTTTCTCTCAATATCCCAATGGATAAATGAGTGTGAATCTGATATTTAATTTCTTGTTTTACTCACATGAAAACATTTTCTCTGTTTATTCTATAAATGCCTTTCTTAATTTTAAAGGTTTCAATGGTCACCCCTCAGCCTTTCGTAGGAGAAGGAACCACTGTCCGATCCTAACAAAGATCTAAAAGCTCAGACAGGCTGAAGTTTGCACCAGAAAAGAAGCTTTTAAGAATGTGAATTAAAATCGGTTTTCCAATGGACATGTACACAACACAAACAGTCTGGAAGGAAACACTGTCCAGTATCAGTCCAGTGCCATAAGGGTGGAAGGTGGAAGGGTAGAAGGTGGAAGTGTGGAAGGTGGAAGGGTGGAAGGTGGAAGGGTGGAAGGTGGAAGGGTGGAAGGTGGAAGGTGGAAGGGTGGAAGGTGGAAGGGTGGAAGGTGGAAGGGTGGAAGGTGGAAGTGTGGAAGGGTGGAAGGTGGAAGGGTGGAAGGTGGAAGGGTGGAAGGTGGAAGGTGGAAGGGTGGAAGGTGGAAGGGTGGAAGGTGGAAGGGTGGAAGGTGGAAGGGTGGAAGGTGGAAGGGTGGAAGGTGGAAGGTGGAAGGTGGAAGGGTGGAAGGTGGAAGGGTGGAAGGTGGAAGGTGGAAGGGTGGAAGGTGGAAGTGTGGAAGGTGCTCGAACAGGAAACGGTAAAAGTGCTCTGCCAGAGATTAGGACCATTTCAGTACAAGAGTATAGTTTGGGTAATGGAGCACAGTTTATGTGAAGTGTTTCAGTTTCACAGGGAAAGCCAAAGGTGTCGCGTGATTCCCGCTGTGAGTTAGGATTCTGTACCAGGTGTGAAGAATGTGTATTGAGGAGCTTCGTCTGTCTCTGTTTTACATTTTCACTGACTGCAATTTAACATCAGCGCAACTTCAGAAAACTAAAATTCAGGCACCTGCCACTTGGGAAGGGAAATACTGGATGGATGAAAGTTGCAGATGTTGAAAGGAAAAGGTAAGGAAATCTTTGAAATTGCTCTTGATCCTAATGAAGAAATCCAGGCCTTGTCAGACAATGCAGTCAGATACAGAACCTGCAGAAGAAGAGGCAGGTGTCAGGTCTGAGAGTACAGTTTGGGAGTTAGGGAGAATCTAATCACAGAGAAGATTCTGCTCACGAGAGTGGACAACAACCTGTGTAAAAGGACATCTTGACAGAAAGAAAAGAGAACATGCATTTCTATAACACCCTTTGTGACCATATGACACCTGAAATCACTTTCCAGCCAATGGAGTATGTTTGAAGTGTTGTCAGTGTCTGTCGGGACAATCCATCCACTGATCATTCCACTTCTTCAAGTTACGAAAAACCTCTTTGCAAGTTTCTGCTTTGAACCTTTGAAAGGCCTCCCAAAAGTAAACCTTGTTGAAAAGAGAATGGACATTTCTGGGCAATCTCGTCACCCGGGTTAGCGAGCTTTTATCTCTTTGCTGCTTCTGGCATGGAACTTTTCTCTTGGGGTTTTCCCTGCCTTTTTGCTTGAAATGCTGTGAAAATTCATGAATACATTTATAACGACTAAAATCTCGATAAATATTTAATTGGGTGTCAAACACCAAGTATAGCTAAGGTTCCAATTTGGAGTGAGGTCTTTAGTTTGTAAGGATTTATCCCCCAGGAAAACACAAAGTTACTTTTAAATACTCGAGGATCCAACTCGTAGGAAGAACTGAGCCGGGATTTTCCTTCCCGACGAGGAAAACCAGCTGCGAGATGCTCAGATGGAGGGTCTCGAGCAGTTTAATAGGGTAAACACGGAGTTGTTTCCATAAGAATTGGAGATCGGAATTCGGGGCCATGGATATAAGATGGTCACTCAGACAGGAAATTCAGGAGAAACTTCCTTAGCCCAGAGAGTGTTGAGGATGCTGGACCTGCTGCCAGGGGAGGGGCCACAGGATCTGGTACTCCTCCTGTTTCTGAGCACCTTACTTTTTGCCACCCCCCCACCCCCCATTAACATATCCCCTCAATCATGCTTGATGGGCAGGATTCTCCGCTAGCCGATGCTGAAATTGGGGCGTACGATCAGGCAGAGAGTAGCTCCCGCTGGCAAAATCGCGGCTAGCGCCAGTTTGATGGCGAATCGCAAAGCTCCGCCTCCTCAAAGACGCCATCAATGCGATGCACACTGCTCGTAGTTTAGACACCGTTCGCATATCATTAGTGGGCCCACCTCTGATTGGCCGAGTTCCCGACGGCGCGGTCCACGTGTGCTCTCAGACATCGTGCACCTGGCGTGGTGGGTGCTGAGAGAGAGAGGGCGTACGGACAGTGTCCGGCCTGCCATACTTCGCCGACAGTCGTGCCGCTGGCCGGAGGAGGCGGGGGCGCGCTTCTGCCAGGGCCGGGGTTAGTAGTGGGGGGGGGGGTTGCACAACTGTCCCACCTTTCCAACCTCGACCAGTGTGTGTGGGAGGGGGCTGGGGGTGTATTGTTTAAACGTGGCTAAAGCTTGTCAGCCCTGCCGCCGTGATGTCAGTGTCCATCATGGACCCGGCGATTCCAGCACTGCTTTTCGTGGGATTCGATGGTGTTCCACGCGGCACCGGTGCTAGTCCCTCACCAATAGTGGAATGGGTCCTGGTGCGGTGCCGATTTTCCTGTTATAGAAGTCCACAGGCTCTCCATTGGCGTCGACATGTAGTCACAGAAACAGAAAATCCAGCCCAACTTTTTTTCTCCTGTCATGATTCACCAATCAATTCACCAAACAATCCCTGAAAGTCCCAATAAAATGATAATGCCCAATGTTGGTTTCTGGTTACAAATATTGTCCGATATGTATGCAACATGGGGACATTAATATTCAGAGCAGCAACCATTTATGCAGCATTAGTTTGTGGGAGCCCTAGAGAGGATCTCACCACGACTATTAAATCAGCCAGAAATGGCAAGTTTTACTTTAGACCATTGCGGTGAATCACAGTAGCGTAATTCACACTGTATTACACATGTTGTACTATGTCTCTGTAAGCTCGGCACACCAGCAGTTGCGCTGCTCTGCCACTAGGGGGAGATGCTCTGGGAGTGTACGGGAGTTTGTACTGGGCTCCACCCTTGGCCCCACCCAAGGCTCCTTCCCCCTAACCGGAAGTATAAAGGTTGATGCAGAGAGCCTGCCTGCCAGTTCATCTGGAGTTCATCCTGTCACAGGCAGGCTCTGCTGTAAGACGATTAAAACCACTGTTTACTTCTAACCACGTGTCGCGTGAATTGATGGTCTCATTAATTTAATCGTCTTAAGAAACAGTAAGGAATGACCATGGAATCAGCCCTCAAGCCTAATCGACTGGAACTCGACCCGCAGGATGCAGAGGCGAAATAAATCTTTTCGCATTGGCTCCGATGTTTTAAGGCCTACCTGGCTGAAGCAAGCACCACAGAAACGACGGAGGAGCAGAAACTCAGCCTACTGCACGCGAGGGTGAGCCATCGTATATCTACTCAGCTAAACTGTACCGGCTCATATACAGAGGCCCTGGCCCTACTCGACAGAATGTACGTGAGGCCTATCAATGAGGTCTACGCACACCACGTATTTACTACTCGCCGCCAGCGCCCTACAGAATCGCTAGAAGAATTCCTCAGAGACTTAAAAGCCTTATCCTGGGACTGTAATTATCAGGCTGTAACTGCTGCAGAACATAGAGAACTTGCTGTCCGTGATGTCTTTGTTGCAGGCCTTAGATCGAATTACGTGCGTCAGCGAATGCTGGAGAAGGGGGCCCTAAATTTAGAAGATACTGTTGAACTCGCTACAACTATGGAGGTATCATTTCGTAGCCTCACCTCGTTTCCTGCGGACTCCGCGACCCCGTCATGGGCCCCCGACCAGCGACTCCCCCAGGCCTGCACCGTGCGGCCACCCAGCCACCATGCTGCCCCAGCCAGCCACCTTTGTGGCCAGCCCCAGCACCCGCGGCAGCACTGCCCGGCCCGCAGCGTGACCTGCAGCAGCTGCGGGCGAAAAGGCCACTACGCCAGAGTGTGCCTGGCAAGGAAGGCCCCAGCCCCTAAACCTCCAGCGGCACAAAGCAACCGCTCTCCGCACTCGCAGGCCCGGGGCTCCGGAACGCAGCGGCCTATACCCCGACTCCGACCCCACCCGCCACGTGCGACTAATGGGGGCCGCCATCTTGGACGCCATCTTCCTCACCGCCCGCCACGTGCGATCCACGGGGGCGGCCATCTTGGGCCCCACCCTCTCCACACTCAGAAAACTCGATTGAAGACTGCGACCTCAGAGGGCACTCATCGCGGGGCCATCCCAGCGCAGCCGACCGAGCCGCCGACTACCCGCAACTCAACGCAGTCACACTGGACCAATCCCGCCTAAAGCATCTCCACAACTCTATGACGACGGTCCAAATCAACGGGTACAGCACGCCGTGCCTTTTCGACTCTGGGAGCACTGAGAGCTTCGTACACCCAGATCTGGTAAGACGCTGTACGCTCCCCGTTTTCCCCGTGCGGCAAACTATCTCCCTCGCTTCGGGCTCCCACTCTGTCCAGATCCAAGGGCGCACCGTCGCAACTCTATCAATCCAAGGCGCGAGCTACTCTAATTTCCAACTATACGTCCTGCCTGAACTCTGCGCCCCACTCTGACTGGGACTCGACTTTCAATGCAACCTCAAGAGTCTCACCCTCAGCTTCGGCGGACCCCTAACCCCACTCTCTATCTGCAGCCTAGCCACGCTGCGAATCCCCCCCCCCACTCTCTTTGCCAACCTCACTCCGGACTGTAAACCCGTGGCCACTCGCAGCAGGCGGTACAGCCTACAGGACAGGGTGTTCATTCGATCCGAGGTCCGGAGGCTTTTACGTGAGGGGATCATAGAGGCCAGTAACAGCCCCTGGAGAGCTCAGGTGGTGGTCGTCAAGACCGGGGGAAAAGTTCCGCATGGTCATAGACTATAGTCAGACTATTAATCGGTTTACGCTCCTCGATGCGTATCCCCTCCCCAGGATTGCAGACATGGTAAACCAGATCGCCCAGTACCGGCTCTTTTCCACGGTGGATCTGAAGTCTGCATACCACCAGCTCCCAATCCGCCCGGAGGACCGCCACTACACGGCATTCGAGGCCGACGGCCGCCTCTTCCATTTCCTCCGGGTTCCCTTCAGCGTCACTAATGGGGTTTCGGTGTTCCAACGAGCAATGGACCGAATGGTGGACCAGTACGGGCTGCGGGCCACGTTCCGTATCTGGACAATGTTACCATCTGCGGCTATGACCAGCAGGACCACGATGCCAACCTCAACCGATTTCGCCAGACAGCCCAGAAGCTTAACCTCACATACAATAAGGAGAAATGCGTTTTCCGCACAACCAGACTGGCCATCCTCGGCTACGTCGTGGAGAACGGAGTCCTGGGTCCCGACCCGGACCGTATGCGCCCCCTCTTGGAACTCCCCCTCCCCCATTGCCCCAAGGCCCTCAAACGGTGCTTGGGGTTCTTTTCCTACTACGCCCAGTGGGTCCCTCAATACGCGGACAAAGCCCGCCCACTCTTTAAGGCCACACTATTTCCCCTGTCAGCCGAGGCACGCCAGGCCTTCAGCTGCATCAAGGAGGACATCGCCAAAGCGGTCATGCGGGCGGTGGATGAATCCACTCCATTTCAGGTTGAGAGCGACGCCTCAGAGGTAGCTCTAGCAGCCACTTTAAATCAGGCAGGGAGACCAGTCGCATTTTTCTCCCGAACCCTCTCTGCTTCGGAACTCCGACACTCCTCAGTCGAGAAAGAAACACAAGCCATTGTGGAGGCTGTCCGTCACTGGAGGCACTACCTCGCAGGTAGGAGGTTCACCCTCATCACCGACCAAAGATTGGTTGCCTTCATGTTCGACAACTCGCAAAGGGGCAAAATTAAAAACGACAAAATTCTGAGGCGGAGGATCGAACTCTCCACCTACAATTACGATATTATGTATCGATCGGGGAAACTCAACGAGCCCTCGGATGCCCTATCCCGCGGGACGTGCGCCAGCGCACAGAGCGACCGCTTAAAAGCCATCCACAATGACCTCTGCCACCCGGGGGGTCACCCGGCTCGCCCACTACATTAAAGCCCTAAATCTGCCTTTCTCCAACGAGGAGGTAAAAGCGGTCACCAGGGACTACCCGATCTGTGCGGAGTGCAAACCGCACTTCTATAGACCAGACAGGGCCCACCTGGTAAAGGCATCCCAGCCCTTTGAACGCCCCGCTATCGATTTCAAAGGGCCACTCCCCTCGACTAACAGGAACGTTTACTTCCTGAACGTCATAGATGAGTTCTCCCGCTTCCCCTTTGCTATCCCTTCCCCCAATATGACCTCCCACACAGTCATCAGAGCCCTGCATAGTATCTTCACCCTGTTTGGTTTCCCCAGCTACGTACACAGCGACCGGGGTTCGTCCTTCATGAGCGACGAGCTGCGTCAGTACCTGCTCGACAAGGGCATCGCCTCGAGCAGGACTACCAGCTACAACCCCGGGGGAACGGGCAGGTGGAGAGGGAGAATGTGACGGTCTGGAAGACCGTCCTACTGACCCTCCAGTCCAGGAATCTCCCAGTCTCCCATTGGCAGGATGTCCTCCCCGACGCGCTCCATGCTATTAGGTCCCTCTTATGTGCCGCTACCAACCAGACCCCTCACAAGCGGCTCTTTAATTTTTCCAGGAGCACTACCACAGGGGCTTCGCTCCCGGCATGGTTGAAGACACCGGGCCCAGTACTTCTCCGGAAGTCAGGGCGCACAAAACTGACCCACTCGTAGAGAAAGTGCTCCTACTGCATTCAAACCCCCAGTACGCCTTCGTAGAGTTTCCTGACGGCCGTCAGGACACTGTATCCCTCCGGGACCTAGCACCTGCAGGATCCAACCCCCCCACTACCACCGCCGAGGTACCCCTCACACTACATCCCACCCGACTCACCCCCCACGCTCCCACACCTACCAGTTCGCTGCATTTTTTTGCGCGCCTGGGCCAGCTAGCTCCCAGCACCTCCAGTCCCCAGTCGAACCAGACGGGTACGAAGCTCGGGCGGAATCGCACCCGGAGTCCGCCATCGTACACCAACCGACGGTGCTCATCCAGCCACCAGAAGGGGCTGCAACCCCGGTGCTCCGCCGATCACAGCGGACAACTCGGCCACCGGACAGACTCAATCTGTAAGCCACCACCCCCGCCGGACTTGATTTTTTACAGGGGGTGAATGTGGTGAATCACAGCAGCGTAATTCACACTGTATTACACATGTACTATGTCTCTGTAAGCTCGGCACACGAGCAGTTGCGCTGCTCTGCCACTAGGGGGAGATGCTCTGGGAGTGTACGGGAGTTTGTACTGGGCTTCACCCTTGACTCCACCCACGGCTCCTCCCCCTAGCCGGAAGTATAAAGGTTGATGCTGAGAGCCTGCCTGCCAGTTCATCTGGAGTTCATCTTGTCACAGGCAGGCTCTGTTGTAAGACGATTAAAACCACTGTTCACTTCTAACCACGTGTCACGTGAATTGATGGTCTCATCAACCATACAGTGCAGAAGGAGGCCGTTCGGCCAATCGAGTCTGCACCGATCCACTTTAAGCCCTCACTTCCAACCTATCACCGTAACCCAATAACCCCTCCTAACCTTTTTGGACACTAAGGGCAAGTTAGCATGTCCAATCCATCTAACCTGCACATCTTTGGACTGTGGGAGGAAACCGGAGCACCCGGAGCAAACCCACGCAGACACGGGGAGAACGTGCAGACTCCGCACAAACAGTGACCCAAGCCGGGAATCGAACCTGGGACCCTGGCGATGTGAAGCCACAGTGCTAACCACTGCGTTACCTTGCTGCCCTTAACAGCACATTAACAGCAAGATGCAATTAGCACTGGTTTTGGTGACTGCCTGAGCCCACATTAAAATGTTCTGCACATTGCACCATGTGGACACCATGTAGACACCATGTGGACACCCTTTAGACACGGTGATACTAAATTCATATTTGGAGGGAGGATTCAATAATTGAAACCCAGATAAATGCACAAGATCTTTTTCAATCTATTGTTAGGATCACATTACCTACATTATACTAGTGATTACAACTCAAAATTATTTAATTTGCTATAAAGTGATTTAGGACATTGTAAAAGATGTTGTACAAACTTAGGTGTTGTCTTTCGTTACATGCAGTTAGCAGAGAGTCTGTAGCAATGATGAAATTTGAGGACCAATGTCAATTCTGAGGAAAATTAATCACAGAGCAATCAACTGATGTTAGGAAAGTGGCAACAAAGGAATCATTACATTTACAGAACAATTCAACTCTGTAGCTAACACAGCTTTACCATTCT
The DNA here is from genome assembly GCF_902713615.1 of Scyliorhinus canicula. Taxonomy (NCBI): domain Eukaryota; kingdom Metazoa; phylum Chordata; class Chondrichthyes; order Carcharhiniformes; family Scyliorhinidae; genus Scyliorhinus; species Scyliorhinus canicula. Next base: position 189,795,882 of record NC_052155.1, read on the forward strand.
GGCATAAATGGCATCTGTCCCTTTAACGCTAATGACACTACCCCTACCCCAGGGTTTGTCAATCAGATATTAACCAGCAGCTCAGCAAAAATGTAGATTGAATTGTTCTCTGAATTTTTCAGAGAAGAATGATCCATGGCACGTTAATTCAGTACAATCTTAACTGAACTGTTACCCCTTCCCCCAGAAACTGCCGTACAAATCGTATCGTACTGTGAATTTACAGCTTATCTCAGGTGGAGTGGAGATTTGTAAAACCTTTCTTTCAGCAATCTCTTTGTGACAAATAGGGATTTCATTCCCAGACTTAGCAAGAGTAACAAAATGGGTGATAGTTGGTCAACACTCTGTTTTGCATCACTCCTGGCTTTTAGTTTCTTCCAGAATGTAAGCCTACATGTGACAATAAAGAGTATTTATTTATTTATTTATTTTAATGACATTCAAGATTCTCAAGCCTCTGGCACATCGACACAGCGCGTCATCAGAAATGTGCCAACCAACTTTATAGCATAATGAAAATTTAGACTGATATTAGAGTACACAATTTGTGGTACTATATTTAAAGTTTCCTCCAACTCACCACCATCCCCTCACCCCCACAACAGCCAGCCTCTCACCCCCCAGCCACCATCCCCCTACCACTTCTTCAAGTATTCAATTGGCTAGAGAATTATTACATGGATTTCACTTACCATTTTTGGAGCCGTGAAGACTCTCCTAAGAGGAGCTGCGGATAGGAATTCTTCTGGTCTTCGGGCAGCTTTGTGCTTTTCTGCTGGGCTTTGAAAAAAATTGGAGCTACAAAGTTGCTTGAAGGTCAGAAACATCAATGCAGCAGCTCGTGAAACTGACCTGACACACCGACTTTAATAAATGTAAAATGTCAGCAGGTGTTTTCTTTGAGATTTTCTGCCCTGTGACTATTGGGAAAACCATTTCTTCAAGATCTTTTTGTTCTATATTTCATTATTTGAACATTTGACTTTGGTCATAAATTCACCCTTTGGATGGGGAATAAGCAATGTCTTTACCAAGAAATCACCTGAGCAGCATGGCACCTGCCAGAGGAGAGGTTTTTGCTTATATGAAATGTAATTATCTTAATTGATGGGAAAAAAATGGTTTAAAGCAAAGTTTAGTGGAAATCACCGGAGAGGAGCTTTAAGTTTTGAACCTGTTGCTATCTGCACTATTTGTTGGTCTTCTGTTTGTGCATGTGTGTGCGTGCATGTGTGTGTGCATGTGTGTGCGTGTGTGCGTGTGTGTGTGTGTGTGCATGTGCATGCATGTGTGCGTGTGTGTGTGTGCATGTGTGTGTGTGCATGTGTGTGTGTGCATGTGTGTGTGTGCATGTGTGTGTGTGTGTGTGTGCGTGCATGTGTGTGTGTGCCTGTGTGTGTGCGTGCATGTGTGTGCATGTGTGTGTTTGCATGTGTGTGTGTGCATGTGTGTGTGTGTGTGTGTGCGTGCATGTGTGTGCATGTGTGTGTGTGCCTGTGTGTGTGCGTGCATGTGTGTGCATGTGTGTGTTTGCATGTGTGTGTGCATGTGTGTGTGCGTGCATGTGTGTGCATGTGTGTGTGTGCGTGTGCGTGTGCATGCGTGTGTGTGTGTGTGCATGTGCATGTATGTGCATGTGTGTGTGTATGTGCATGTGCGTGCATGTGCATGTGTGTGCGTGTGTGTTTGTGCATGTGCATGTGTGTGTGTATGTGTGTTTGTGCATGTGCATGTGTGTGTGTGTATGTGCGTGTGTGCATGTGTATGTGTGTGTGTGTGTGCGATTGATTGATTGTGTGTGTGTGAGTGACTGATTGTATGCGTGCGCATGTATGTGTGTGATTGATTATGTGTGTGTCCGTGCGTACATGTGTGAGCGTGTGCATGCGTGTGTGTGTGTGTTACTGGGATGTTTTAAAAGGAATGGATAGTTACACTTCCAGATTACAATTATATGTTAACTAGATTCTTGCAACCTATTTTTGAAAAATACTTTTTGTTTTTATAATAAATCAATCATTCTGAGTTATTGACTGGTTAAAGTCTCTTTTTATTCTGGGTCTAACAGTGACACAGGTAAATAATTGGTCATTGTGGTGAGTGAATTAAACTTTTAAACTAATGGCTGACCTGTGGGGTAGAGGGGCGAGAGAAACTGGGCACCCCTCCCATCCCAATCCTCGGAGTGCCCAAGTGGCTGAGGAATTTTAAAATTCAGATCCGTCAACGTTCCCAAACAGCCCAGTTGCCAAAATCATCCCAGTTCCACAGCACAGATTTTTTTATTGAATTCAGATTTCACCAGACTGGGATTCGAACTCCGAACCCCAGAGCATTACCCTGGCTCTCTGCTCCAATTACCCTCCCAGTATGTCAGCACCTCCCTTCTCACTCAGTGCATCGGACCAGAGAAATGATCTCAGAAGGAGGTTGTTTGGCCTTTGCATAAAATTAATCTCTCTCTGCGCCCTTTCCCGATCCCATACCTCCATCAGTTGCAGATATTTATCTGATATTGCCTGAAAAGATTGGCCTTGTTTTTTCCAGCAGCAATCTTCCCCTCATCCACAGAATAAATTTTCATTGACGTCCCAAGTTAAGGATATAACCTCTCTCATTCCTTCTATCTTTAAAAAACCCTCTATTAAATCATCTTTTAACCTCACTGCAGGAGTGGAAACCATCGCGCGAGTCTCTCTGTGTACACAACCTGCTGAATCTATGCTGCACAGTATAGATTTAATGTCTGTTTGATAATGGGGCTTCCATGGCTTCACCAATAGTCCCTATAAACAGATGGTGCCAATATTTGAGGTGTCCTCTCCAATCAGCTCAAGTTTCATTGGCACTGACCCCCAGCAAGCCAACAACAGCATGGGCTGTTCAGGTTATTAGCTGAATTAGGTGAGGTCCCAACAATATAACTCACTGCATGTTCCACTTGGTTTTCAATCAAATTAAATGTGTGAATAATCGTTAAATTGCTCGACATAAGAGATGTCCGATATTCCGGCAGCTGTAATTGGCCACTGAGATTTGAGAGAAGGCAGTGATGGTTGTGCTTTTAGAGTTTGTGGGAGTCAGGTAAACCACTGTGTTGCCATTAACTGTTCACCTCAGTGCCTGGATCGAGGTGAATCAGGAGGAGCAGAATGGTTGCCATGGTTTACAACACTCAAAGAATCTGTGGAATCCCTACAGTACAGAAGGAGGCCATTCGGCCCATTGAGTCTGCACTGACCCTCCGAAAGAGCGCCCTACCGAGGACCACTCCCCCTCCCTATCCCCATAATCCCACCCAACCTGCACATCTTCTTTGGACTGTGGGAGGAAACCGGAGCTCCCGGAGGAAACCCACGCAGTCACAGGGAGAACGTGCAGACTCCGCACAGACAGTGACCCGAGGCCGGAATTGAACCCGGGACCCTGGCGCTGTGAGGCAGCAGTGCTAACCACTGTGTCACTGTGCCGCCCTGTTTTCCCTGTTGATTAAAGTGTTTACTAGTTCTTGGTTTCTCCTTTCTCATTGGGAAATGTCCCAGTGTTAGAATCTTTCTCTCCGCGACTGATATCATGGATTCACCCCAGGACAAGTTGTGCGGTTTAATCTGTGGCTCACCCTCCTGTGTTAACACCCCACCCACACCAACAAGACAGTCAATTACTGTTGATAATGATATTGATTTGTTCGCCTTGGACTGTTTTACCTGAGCAACAAGGTTTGATTTGTGAATTGAATCACTCCTTCAGATTTAACAGTTCAGATTCTCTTGACATAAAAGATCAATAAGTAAACAGCACAAAGCAGTCGTGTTGTGTGGACACTAACCTCGCTCATTGATTTCTGAAACGGAGTTAATACTCAAACAAACGGTAACTGGGAAAGTGTAGAGCCAATCGCAGGATCTTCTCTCAGCTAATAAAATAGCTTGTTCACAAAGCCATTGCTAACTGTGATTCTGCTCTGCAACCCATGTGGTACCTTGCTGACAGCTAATCAAAGCAGGTTTGGGCCCTAACCCTAAACATCTCAAATATTCAAAGAAAGGACTCCTTAATAATGGTTGCATTTCATTTTTTTAAACTGTACTTTATTGCAAAATGTGTATGAAAACAAGTTACAGCAAATAAACAGCCTAGGAAACAGACTTCCCAACAATGAACTATAGCCCTTTATCACCCCCCCCCCCCCCCCCACCCCCACTGCCACCCCCTCCCCGTGACGAACAGCTCCTCAAACACGGTCCAATCGCAGGAGGTCGTACAGGTCACCCAATCAAGCCGCTACCCCCGGTGGCGATGCCGACCGCCACTCCAGCGAAAGTCGCCGCCGTGCAATCAGAGAGGCGAAGGCCACGACATCGGCCTTCCTCCTCTCCATGAGCTCCAGCTTCTCTGAAACCCCAAATATCGCCACCAAAGGGTCCGGGTCCTCCTCCTCCTCCACTATCCTGGCTAAGACCGCGAATATTCCTGCCCATAATCTTCCCAATTTTTCACAACCCCAAAACATGTGTGCGTGATTCGCTGGCCCCCGCCCACACTATGGTCGTATTTCATAGAACATAGAACATTACAGCACAGTACGGGCCCTTCAGCCCTCGATGTTGCGCCGACCTGTGAAACCATCTGAAGCCTATCTGACCTACACTATTCCATTTTCATCCATATGTCTATCCAGTGACCACTTAAATGCCCTTAAAGTTAGCGAGTCTACTACTGTTGCAGGCAGGGCGTTCCACACCCCTACTACTCTCTGAGTAAAGAAACTGCCTCTGATATCTGTCCTATATCTACCAGCCCTCAATTTAAAGCTATGTCCCCTCGTGTTGGTCATCACCATCCGAGGAAAGAGACTCTCACTGTCCACCCTATCTAAACCTCTGACTATCTTATATGTCTCTATTAAGTCACCTCTCAGCCTTCTCCTCTCTAACGAAAACAACCTCAAGTCCCTGAGCCTTTCCTCGTAAGACCTTCTCTCCATACCAGGCAACATCCTAGTAAATCTCCTCTGAACCCTTTCCAAAGCTTCCACATCCTTCCTATAATGTGGTGACCAGAACTGCACGCAGTACTCCAGGAGCGGCCGCACCAGAGTTATGTACAGCTGCAGCATGACCCTGTGGTTCCGAAACTCAATCCCCCTACTGATAAAGGCTAGCACACCATATGCCTTCTTAACAACCCTATTAATCTGGGTGGCAACTTTCAGGGATTTCAAATGGATGGTCAAATGGTGAAGGAAAATTAAATGTACAACGTCCTGCCAGGAATTAAGAGGTACTCTGGAATATCACAGGGAACTCAGTGTTGATGATGTCCTTAGTCTTTTTTATCAGACGGTTGAGTATGAGAGGTTGAGAACGTCAAACTTTGACTTCAATTTTTGAAAGAGTTTCAGTGCCGTCCAATCAGAATCACAGAAGCTTACAGCACAGAAGGAGGCCTTTCTGCCCCTCCAGTTAATGCTGGATGGCCGAAAGGGCAGTCATGCTTAGCAGTTTGATACTAGCTGTGACTGCCATTAAATCACCGAATCCTTGGGGGGAGGGGAGCTCGAAAGCGTAACTTCTTGTTCAGAGTTAGAGTTGCTAACCAAGGTGCCACATGGACCCCTGGCATTGCCCTGGGCCTCTGTATTACGGGTACAATACCACCACGCAACCGCCTGCTGCCTCAGTCATGCTTAGCAACACACTCCCACTTACTGCCCAACTCCCTGTGAACGTTATTGATAACATCCGCTTGCACCGTTTTTTTCAGATAGAATACTCCAGACAACGGAGTGAAAGAAAATCACTTTATCTTCGCTCTGTCAGTTTGCAATGAATTTCAATCCATGATCTCTGCCTGTTGGCCTAGCCAACAGAGGGAATGGACCCAGCACTTTACAACATGAATGTGGAACTCACTCTCACAGGGAGTGGTTGAAGTGAATGGTTTCGATACATTAAAGAATTTAAGCTTTAAAACAATGGAATTTCTGGGAGTGGAATTCTGGACAGTGCAGTATCTGGATCTGGGATCACCCCCCCCCCCCCCTCCCCCCCCTCCCATATTGTTCCTCGCTCAATGCCACCCAGGACAGCTCATCATCTCAATCCTGGTTATTCAAGGCATTGTGAATAGGTTCCTCTCATGCATCAATATCCCCCTCCCCCCCCAATTTCCCCCACTCAGTGGGGCTCTGAGCATCAATATAGGGGGATATCGGAGCGTGTCTCGATTTGACCCGACAGCAGACTGCCACCTTCTCAAACTATCAGAATATCCAGTGCTCATCCTGAACCTAGCAACACACCAAACATTACTTTTGTGCCTGACTTGATTCAATGTAAATAACAGGATCTCCTTCTGTTTAGCTTTTTAATTATTGAAGAGAAATGTCCCCATTTTCCTCACTGTCACTGATGTGCCTTTGCACTATCACATCCCCTGTGCTTGGATTGACTGCTCTCCGAGTTAGTGTCAGCCTCATTCCGATTTCTCCTGAGGGTTTGAGGGTGAAGGAGAAATGTTTTTCTGGAGAGCTTGTTAAGTTTGGAGCTTTTGTCACGACACTTATGTTTGAAATTCATTAACACGGAGCTGTGAAGATGATTTCATTTAGAACGGTTTCCCTTAATAAGACATGAAAAGCACATCAGTGTCTGATTTCTGTAGTAACCTCTCTTGACAAGTTTATTTAGCTACTAAAAGTTTCCCCAGCAGCGTCTATTTCACTGTTGCCATATTCCTGAATCTTTCACTTTCTTTCCTCCGGCTTCCGTTCGAAACTGAGTTCATCTTTTGCCAAGTCCCACATCACATTAGCAATTCATAACAGTCACTGTCCAATCCTTTCTGCTGGAAACCACAAAATATGATGATCGGGATTCTCTGCTGCCTGATGCCGATATCGTAATTGGCGATCGGGCGGAGAATCGACTCCAGCGCCCAAATCGGGGCGGTGCTGGTTTGATGCCAGTCAGCCATGTGGATGGTGGTGGTGGTGGAGGGGGGTATGAAGGAAGTGTGGGGGGTGCTGTGGGGGGGGGGGGGGGGGGGGGGGGGGGGGGGGGAGTGTTGGTGATACACGAGCCCTGGGGGACTTTAACTCAGCCGGGTCTCACTTACTCGCCCGATGCCGATCTCCGCCTGGACGGCTGCCTCTCCCTGGGCACACCAACCAGGTCCAGTGCCCGCTGCTCCGCCACGGTGAGGGGCCACAGGTCCATTAACGGCTGCTGAATTGCTCTGGGAGCAGTGCCAATTTTGCTGTCGTAAAAGTCCACCCATTCTGTCCCGGTTAACACTTAGTTTCTGAAACGGAGAATCTTGCCCACTGTGTGGTTTGAAGATGTAGTTAGAAATCGCACTTAGAGCAAAGGGGATCAAAGGATATGGGGGGAAAGTGGGATTGGGCTATTGAGGTGGATGATCAGCCAGCAGAGCAGCTCGAAGGGCCGAGTGGCCTCCTCCTGTTCCTTTCCTATGTTTCTATAGCACTATATAATGCTATATATAAATACTATATCAATATATAAGATGTAAAATAAAGTACATATACGATGTTCCTGTATAATACGATGGGTGGGGGGGGGGGGTTCCAGTCCTGCCCACCCCGCCTGAGGTCATGGACCGTTTGCTTGTCTGTCAAATTATCTATCCCACCCGCAATGATTCACGCGATGGGTGTGACTGGAAGATTTAGGCCGGTATAGATAGAGCTTTACACCCAAAAAACTTGGAGCAAAGGGACATGATTTCCCAGCCCTGCAGGGACCCGGAGGAAATCTCCCAGTTTTTGCTGCAGATTCGGGCCCCCCCACACTTCTGGGATGGAGGCCCCCAGCGGCAGCCCCCCCCAGAGGCAGTGCCCCCCAGAGGCAGTGCCCCCCAGAGGCAGTGCCCCCCAGCAGCGCCCCCCCAGCGGCAGTGCCCCCCAGCAGCGCCCCCCAGCGGCAGCGCCCCCCAGCAGCGCCCCCCAGCGGCAGCCCCCCAGCGGCAGCCCCCCAGCGGCAGCCCCCCAGCGGCAGCCCCCAGCGGCAGCCCCCCAGCAGTGGCGGCCCCCAGAGACAGCGCCCCCCCCAGCGGCGGCGGCCCCCAGAGACAGGGGCCCCCAGCGGCAGCCCCCCAGCAGCGGCCCCCAGCGGCAGCCCCCCAGCGGTGGCCCCCAGCGGCAGCGCCCCCCAGCAGCGCCCCCCAGAGGCAGCGCCCCCCAGAGGCAGCGCCCCCCAGCGGCAGCGCCCCCCAGCAGCGCCCTCCAGCAGCGCCCCCCAGCGGCAGCGGCCCCCAGAGATGGCATCGTGCTCCATGGTGGGCTTGGACCACGGAGCTGGACCCAAAAAAGAGACACCATGATTGGCTATGCGCCTGGCCCTCAAGCCCCACATGACCATATCCCAGCCGCCTACCCCCCCACCCTCCGATTGGCCCAATCCTGACCAGGGCGGCCGCAGACTGAATCCGCAGCCGCCACGCGCGTATCCCAACCGGCTGGAGCACATTCGTTCCACGCCGTCGGGATTTCGGCCGGTCGGAGGCAGAGAATGGCGGAGCGTGCCTCTGGCAATGGCCCCAGGCGGAGTGGCTCCCTCTCTGAGTTTGCTGCTTTCAGGGGCTCGCAGAATCGGTGAAGCAGCGCCGGGCCCAGTTTCTTGCGGGAAGATGTATTCTCTGCTCCTGCACCGGCCATTTCGCTGTGAGGGTGCGGAGAATCCCTCAGTGGGTGGAATTCTCCAGCCCCACAACCTGGTTTCCCGGCTTGGCATTGGCCGGCTCTGGGATCTTCCAGTCTTGCTGATGTCTGGCTTTTTCGCCCATCCCGCTGACGGGAAATCTGCCTGGGGGGGGCACAAGGCACAGAGTGGGGGGGGGCACAGGGTGGGGGGGGTGCACGGTGCACAGAGTGGGGGGCGCAGGGCACAGGGCGGGGGGCGCACAGAGTGGGGGGTGGCATGCGGGGCACAGGGTGGGGGGGCACAGGGCACAGGGTGGGGGGTGGCATGCGGGGCACAGGGTGGGGGGGCACAGGGCACAGGGTGGGGGGTGGCACGCAGGGCACAGTGTGGGGGGGCACAGGGCACAGGGTGGGGGGTGGCGCGCAGGGCACAGGGTGGGGGGCACAGGGCACAGGGTGGGGGGGGTGCGGGGCACAGGGCAGGGGTGGCGCAGGGCACAGGGCGGGGGGCGCGGGGCACAGGGTGGGGGGCGTGGGGCACAGGGCGGGGGTGGCGCAGGGCACAGGGCGGGGGGGGCGCACAGAGTGGGGGGTGGCATGCGGGGCACAGGGTGGGGGGCACAGGGCACAGGGTGGGGGGTGGCGCACAGGGCACAGTGTGGGGGGGCACAGGGCACAGGGTGGGGGGGTGGCGCGCAGGGCACAGGGTGGGGGGCACAGGGCACAGGGTGGGGGGGGGCGCGGGGCACAGGGCGGGGGTGGCGCAGGGCACAGGGCGGGGGGCGCGGGGCACAGGGTGGGGGGTGTGGGGCACAGGGCGGGGGTGGCGCAGGGCACAGGGCGGGGGGTGCGCGGGGCACAGGGTGGGAGGGGCGCGCGGGGCACAGGGCTGGGGGTGCAGGGCACAGGGTGGGGGGGCGCAGGGCACAGGGCGGGGGGGTGCAGGGCACAGGGTGGGGGGGGTGCAGGGCACAGGGTGGGGGGCACAGGGCACAGGGTGGGGGGTGGTGCACGGGGCACAGGGTGGGGGGGGGCGCAGGGCACAGGGTGGGGGGTGGTGCGCGGGGCACAGGGTGGGGGGTGTAGGGCACAGGGTGGGGGCACGCGGGGCACAGGGTGGGGGGGGCACAGGGCACAGGGTGGGGGGTGGCGTGCGGGGCACAGGGTGGGGGGTGCAGGGCACAGGGTGGGGGGCACAGGGCACAGGGTGGGAGGGGCGCGTGGGGCACAGGGTGGGAGGGGTGCGCGGGGCGCAGGGTGGGGGGTGGCGCGCGGGGCACAGGGTGGGGGGTGTAGGGCACAGGGTGTGGGGGCACAGGGCACAGGGTGGGGGGTGGCGCGCGGGGCACAGGGCGGGGGGGCGTGCGGGGCACAGGGTGGGGGGGCACAGGGCACAGGGTGGGGGGGCACAGGGCACAGGGTGGGGGGTGGCGCGCGGGGCACAGGGTGGGGGGGCACAGGGCGCAGGGTGGGGGGTGGCGCGCGGGGCACAGGGTGGGGGGGGCGGAAGATCCCACCAGCTGGACAGCTGGAAAATCCTCCCACAGGATCGAGGACCCAGTGCCTGGCGAGATAACTCTCTGGACGTCATGGATACCAGGGGCCTGAGCCAATCAGTGCACAGCTTCCCCTTGTTGGAACCCACCCCAACGTTGGGATCTGAACAGATCGCCATCGCCCGTCCTCAGCAGCTGAAATAAGGATTCGGAATTTCTATAGCGTCTTTCACAACTTCAGGAAATGCCAAAGTGCTTTCCAGCCAGTAAGGTAGGTGTTGGAGGTTACTCACTGTTCTAGTGTAGGAAAGGCAAAGAGCAATTTACACAGTAAGCTCTCACAGACAGCAATGTGATAAATTACCATGTTATCTGGTTTGTGATGTCGGTTAATAGATAAACATGGGATACCTGGTTGGGGGGGGGGGGGGGGGGGGTGGTGGGGGGGGGGGGGGGGGGGGAACATTTCTTCCAAAAGTGCCAAGATATCTTTGAGGGTAGATGGGGTCTGGATTAATGCCTCATCCAAAATGTGGCAACCCTGACAGTGTGGCAGCCCCTCAGGGTCACACAGGGGCGTCAGCCTGGATTATGTCAAGTTGCTGCAGAAAGAGCTGAACCCACAACCTTCTGATTCCAAGGACAGAGTGTTGCCCATTGAGCCTCATCTGACCAACTTGTCAGTGCCTACTGTGCCCAGGTGTAGACCCTGCCACTTTTCTCTCTCCTACACGGTGGTCACCTCCTCGAAGCCCTTTGAGGACCAACATGTCTCCATCAGAAAGCTGCTGGTTTCAGGCCCAATCCAGATTCTGGCATCTTACTGCAAATACCAAGTTAGGGTCAAGCCCAGAGTTTATATACTCTGCCTAATTAAACTTTGCCATATTCCCAGAGGCTGCAGGCTGCAACTCAAGATGCCAACTGGTTACTCTGAATTTGTGAATAATTAATTATCATCTTCATCTTGAGGAGGTCAGCATTCCTGCCCATCCCTCAGTGCCACAGTGTCTGGCTGGCAAAGCCACTTCAGAGGGTCAACCAGTGGGCCTGGAGTCACATGTAGGACAGACTGGGAATGGGCAGCAGATTCCCTTCCAGGGAACAAGATTTGTCCTTATGGCAATCTGATAGTTTAAATGAAGAATTGAGGACAAACCTCTTTTCCCAGGGAGGAGTGAGATTGTGGAACTCAGTACCACACAAGTGGCTGAGGTGAAGAATATAAATATATTTAATGGAAGGCTTTACAAAGTAGAATAAAAGGTTAATTATAATGATAAGTTTTGAGGTGTGCATAAGGAGCCTATGTCACAGTGATGATGCCACTCCGAGAGGAGATGAATGTGAAACATCTCAGAGAGAAGCTCCAGCTACAACATGGTCTTACTTAACCTTTGTAAATAATTAGCAAGTGAATAAATGTTTCTAAACAAAAGATCAACAAATCCTGAGGGAAACCCACAATAACAGAAAGACATGATGGAAAAGGATGAGAAGAATATGAAGATAGGAAGAGGAGAAGACCATTCGGCCCTTCAAACCTGGTCTAGATTTCAATGAGATCATGGCTGATTCCATGCACCCACCTTTGTCCCATATCCCTGCAAACATTATTTTGTGTGGATGTTTGCCAGGATTGAGTCGAGAAGGCCACGGAGGTGGAACTAAGGAACTTTATGAAGGAGATGTGTTCAGTACAGGCTGATGACCTTCTGTGCACAGACAGTCAATGGCGTCACCTCCGATGACATCATGCATGCATTATCTTAAAGTTCCCTGTTCAGTTTCAATGCTGCTGGTAAGAAATCACTATGAATATACAACATTTCCTCCTCCTTCAAATCAAACGTCCCCAACACATTAAACAAGTATAACATGAACAATCAATTAACAACAACTGTCAAGAAGTCAGACGATGTGGAGATTGCCGTTCTCTGTTTGGCTGTCGGTAACTCTCTGGCGTCTATTACCCAGCAGTGGCTGTAACCTCTGGTGCCTTTGACTCGATGTGAATGTTTTCAGTGGTTGTTTCAATCGGGACTGACGATATGATTTGAGTTTGACTCAGTGTTTGATTTCTAATCAAGCTGTTTCCCCGGTCAGTTCTGTTAGTGTCAGGTTTTTGGGAAGATCCAGGTTGTCCCTTGGGACAGTTGGATTTGGACTTTCTGCGGGTTCTGTTTCTGACAGTTTGGTTCTCCTCCCCACCCACTGATCCACACGCCTCCTCCAGATGGCATTGTCTCGGGGTTGGACTGTGTTAGAGATATCTCCAATCTGTACGTGAGCAGGAATTCACCCAAATGCTTGGTCAACAAGCTTTGATCCTTGGTTGTCTTTAACATTTGCTTCATCATTTGCGTGAAACGTTCTGCTAGTCCACTCATAACAGAATGATTTGGTGCAAATCTAATATGTTGTGTTCCATTCTCCTTCAAGAAGCTTTCAAATTCTTGAGATATGAACTGTGGTCCGTTATCACTCACCAATTGCTCAGGAAACCAAATCTTCTGACGATTTCTCCCAATCTATCAACTGTCTTCTCTGTTGATGGCGAATTCTGGCCATGCCCAAGGAGTATCAACTGTAATTAGAAACATGGACATTTCAAATGGTCCTGTGTAATCAACGTGTACCTGTTGGTAAGCCTCTTCTGACTATTCCATTGGATGCAACGATGCTAACGGTGGCAGGTTTTACACGTTTACGTAAGATGAACACGTTCCCGCCTTCTCCTCTTTTTCAGCATCTATTGTTACACTCACATCCACTTTTTATTTTCACTTAGTAGATTATGCAATGGTTTCAAAATGGTCACCAAATTGGGGACAAACCTTCGGCAATAATTTAGTACGTCTAGGAAGGATCGAAGTTGGTTAACATTCTGAGGTATGGGTGCTTCGGTGGATGGATGTTTGAAGAAGACTTATGAAGTCCCTTGGCATTGATTATATGTCCCAAATATTCGACAGAAGATTGGAAATTAGCACATCTACTTTTGGACTCTTAATCCATAATCCTCTAATCTTTGTATTGTGGCATCCAGGTTGTAAAGATGTTGGGCGCGATTCTCCGCACCCGCGGAAAATCGCGAAGTTGGCCGTGAAAACGGCCGAGTTTTGTGATGGGCCGACACGACCCATTTCCCGAGGTATTCACTTCCGGGAAATGGGCTAGGAACGGGGCCGCGTCAATCACATGCGCGATGACGCCAGAACGCGGCGACGCTACGAACACGCCCACGTGACGCCGCCCGACGCCGTAAAAAGGCACGGGCGAGCACAGAAACTGTAGGCCAAGATGTCGGAGCTGAGGAGAGCAGCCCCGCGGTTTGTGGAGGCTGACGTGGAGATGCTGCTCGATTCAATCGAGCAGAGGAGGGGCATCATCTGCCCGCGTAGAGGGCATCGCCACCCTGCCAGCGCGGTGTGCCAGGCTCGGCGTGAGGTAGCTGCTGCCGTCAGTGCTGTGGGGAAGACCCCTCGCTCTGCTGACCAATGTCGGAAGAAGATGCACGACCTCATCAGGGCTGCCAGGGTAAGTGCCAAGAGGGTGCCCCCGGGTCACAACCATCCCTCCCCCCCTTTACTTAATCACCCACCTCCCCCCCTGGCACGGGGGGGTGGAGGGGGATGGGGCAGAGTGAGTTGAGGGTGGTTCACAAAGCTGTCACAGACCCAGCGCTCTGGCCCCCGTGGAGAGATGCAATGGTCTTATTACAACTTGACCCCCAAACTGTGCCAATATCTGAACGGACTGCTGATACCTGCCGTATTGTAATAATCTACCTATACCCCCTCTCCCAACAGGACAAGACCGCTCACAAAACCCGTGAGCGGAACAAGACTGGAGGGGTTCGCCCATCCTGCACCCCCTCACCACGTTTGAGCAGAGGGCACTGGACCTTGTTGGCAGATCTGCTACTCGGGAGATCGCGCTATGCGAGGTTGGCGGAGCTGCAACAAGTGAGACAACCCTGCATGACAGACCCCCCCCCCCCCCCCCCCAGCCCCATCCTCTGTCCCTTCACACACCCTGCCCACTGGGATACCTCCCCCATCCTCTGTCCCTTCACACACCCTGCCCTCTTGGACACCTCCCCCATCCTCTGTCCCATCACACACCCTGCCCACTGGGACACCTCCCCCATCCTCTGTCCCTTCACACACCCTGCCCACTGGGACACCTCCCCCATCCTCTGTCCCTTCACACACCCTGCCCACTGGGACACCTCCCCCATCCTCTGTCCCTTCATACGCTGCCCACTGGGACCGTCCAGCGCCCGGCCGAGCGTCTCTAAATAATCCGTTTCATTCTCTTCCCTAGGACGTGATGCCGAATGACCAGGGCCGTCTGGCTGCAGACGGACACAGGCATCTGCCCCCACCTCACCCGGGGCCGCACGACAGAGGGTGCCCGATCAGCGGGGTGTCCCATCCTCCCCAACAGAATCTGTTGGGCGATACAGGGCGGCGACAGAGCCAGAGAGAGAAATGGCCTGCGAACGCCCTGCGGCCTCTCAGCGGGCCGATGACATCGCGGAGGCGTCAACCCAAGACGACCTCGAGCTTGCGGCACAGCTTTCTCCCACACCATCCACCATCCCAGAGATACACACCCCGGCTGGCCTATTTAGTGATGAGTCTCCTGGGGCACAGTCTGGTTGGCACATCACAGCTGAGCAGGTACAGCAGGTGGAGGTCGGAGCAGCCGAGGACCCGGACTGGCGGAGGCCAGGCCAGGCCCAGCATCCAGCTGGCTCCCAGACGTTTTCAGAGTTCCTGGAGTTTCTCAACCCACCCGCACAGCCGATGCCTCAAGAAACCCAGGGAAACAATGACGGGATGAGGGCTGCCTTCCTGGCTCTGCAGACGCTGTTAGAGGAGTCGAACCGCGTCCACGAGCAGGGAGTGGTGCCGCTCATGGCAGAGACCCAGTCCGACACCGCACGGGTGGCATCCGCGGTGGAGGCAATGGGTCAGGTTATGCAAGGCGTTGGGGTTAATGTGCGCGCGTCATCCTCGGCCCTGGACAGGGTTGCCCTCTCACAGGCAGCAATGTGCCAGAGCCAAAACGACATTGCCGGCGCGCTGCGGGCCTTGGCTGAGTCTCACCAGGTCATTGGCCAGTCGCAGCAGTCAGTCGCCGAGAGCATCAACCGCCTGACACATGTGCTGGATGGCGTCGTGCACTCACAGGTTGAGGTTGCACAGTGCCTGGCGGGAATGTCTAACTCCCTGGACTTCGTCTCTGCAAACCTTCGGATCCTGGTGGATACCGTTGCAGGCCTCCAGGACTGGCAGCGCCAGGTGTCGGTGGGGCGACGGGGCACCTCCCTGCTCGCACCTCTGTCCCAAAGTGAGGCCCAGGGGCCACCGGGCTCCCCGAGGGAGGAGGAGGTTTCGGAGCCCGTCCCATTAACTCCATCACGGGACGTCCCGGAATTCTCGGCCTCCCCCCGTCCCATCCCTGGTGCATCGGGTGGGCAGCAGGCAGAGCAGGGTGGCACAATGTCACCCGAGACGCCCGCACAGCAGCCTGGCCCATCAAGGCCGGGTCGCCCCAGGAAACGCTTAGCCAAGGAGAAACGAGTCGAGGGGGGCGATTGGCAGTAATCCTCCTCCACTCATGCTGTATCATCTGGGGAATCACTTAGACGTAGTGGTAGGGCCCGTAAGGCAACAAAGATAGACACTGAGTAAGTTGGCACGGATGAAGGGCACAGTTTAGTTGTAGGGGCTAGGGCACCTGTAAATTATTGTTAACATTAAACGCACTGTTCCACCTTACTTGTAATACCGTGTGATTGTTCCACAGCCACAGGAATCGTGATGGTGACCGAGTGTCGCTGGGGTTGACGAGTGGTGAAACTTCGGTGCCGGGTGTGCAGTCCCTGCCCCTCCCCCCACCCCCTCCCACAGCTAGCCCACGCGGGCACGTGATGGAGTGTCCGTGACGATCTCAGCGGCCACCAAGGTGGATGGTTCAGCTATTGCCATGTGTCAGACTCTCTCTAACGATTCTGAGCTCACAGCTCTGCGCAGAGCGGGCTGTCATCATTCCACATGGCACTGATCACACCCACTGACACAGCCATCAATGTTGTGCCATACCGTCTGGACCCAGTGGTAAGGGTGATGTCTAAGTGGAGCAGTGTACACTGAGAGGGGATGGGGGGGGGGTTGTGCTGGTGGCAGTTGTGTGTTGACCCTCTGCACGACTAGCGATGCAGGTGGTGGTTTGGTGTTCAGCGGGGACGTCACATGCGATGCGTGAACCGTGCTGCCACCAAGGCGTCGCGTGCCCGCCGTCCTCGCCGGGTCCATCGTGCCGCCTCCTGGATATCACCAGCACCTGGGTCGTGTCTGCGTGCTGCGCCCGCCACTCCACCAGCCTCCTCCTCCTCCTCCTCCTCCTCCTCCTCCTCCTCCTCCTCCTCCCTCTCCTCCTCCTCCTCCTCCCTCTCCTCCTCCTCCTCCTCCTCCTCCTCCTCCTCCTCCTCCCTCTCCTCCTCCTCCTCCTCCTCCCTCTCCTCCTCCTCCTCCTCCTCCTCCTCCTCCTCCTCCTCCTCCTCCTCCTCCTCTGTGCTGGCACCACTGCCACTAGCTTCTCCCTCCGCCTCCTGCAGCAGGTCATCTCCCCTCTGCATCGCGATGTTGTTCAGCGCACAGCAGACCACAACAATGCGAGCGACCCTGTCGGCCTGGTACTGCAGGGCCCCTCCGGAGTGGTCCAGGCACCTGAATCTCATCTTCAGGAGGCCAAGGCAGCGCTCCACCACACCCCTGGTTGCTGCATGGGCCTCGTTGTATCGTGTTTCCGCATTGGTCTGAGGCCTCCGTATAGGCGTCATCAGCCAAGACCTCAGCGGATAACCCCTGTCGCCTAGCAACCAGCCCCTCAGCCGGGGGGGCGCCCCTCAAACATCGCAGGGATGTACGACTGCGCCAGTATGTAGGAGTCATGCACACTCCCTGGGAACCTTGCACAGACATTCATGATCCTCATGTGGGGCTCGCATATCACCTGGCTATTCATGGAGTATGTCCCCCTCCTGTTTGTGAACACCTCCCTGTCCCCTGCAGGCGGGTGCATGGGGACGTGAACACAATCGATTGCCCCCTGCACCATCGGTATCCCGGCCACGCTGGCAACTCCACGGGCTCGTGAGTCTTGACTTGCTCGGTTCCCGGGAAAGGTGATGTAGCGGTCCGCGATGGCATAGAGGGCGTTGGTCACATCCCGGATGCACCTGTGGACCGAGGACTGGGAGATCCCGGAGACGTCCCCGCTCGGAGACTGGAAGGAGCCGGTAGCATAGACGTTCAGAGCGACCGTCACCTTGATGGCAACCGGGATCGCGTGTCCTCCCCCCGTTCCACGTGGGGCGAGGTGCGCCACGAGGTGACAGATACGTATCACCGTCCGCCTACTCAGCCGGAGTCTCCTCCTGCAGGTGATGTCCGTCATTGTTAGGAAAGAGACCCGGACACGGTACACCCTCGGCCTTGGTCGTCGCCTCTGGCGCCGTGGCTGCACCCTCACTCTCTCCTCTTCCTCTTCCTCCACTGCGCAGAACATAGCCGTTCTGTTCACAGACATCGTGCTAACCTACAGAAGGGTGGTGGGGGCAGAGAAACGGGACATGTTAGACGGAGGTTAGTCGACACCTCGGCAGCCGCCAGCCATGGGATACCTGTGTGTCCCGGTGGCCTGGTCGCGCTGCTGACACGCGGGCAGCCTAACCCCTGGTCACTTTCTGCATCCAACGGGCAGTTAACTACAACCTCCTCACGGGTGCGTCAGTGGCCTGTGGCCGTAAGCCACAGGGGAACCAGCGGCCGTGTCCTCGTCACCTGCACGCCATGGCATGGTGGCAGACATTTTGTTACGGGGTTGGACGCTCACTCGCTCACTCTCTCCCTAACCCCTCCCCCACTCCCACCCCCTCCCGTCTCCCCCACTCCCCCCTCCGTCTCCCCCACTCCCCCTCCGTCTCCCCCACTCCCCCCTCCGTCTCCCCCCTCTGTCTCCCCCACTCCCCCCCCTCCGTCTCCCCCACTCCCCCTCCGTCTCCCCCACTCCCCCCTCCGTCTCCCCCCTCCATCTCCCCCACTCCCCCCTCCGTCTCCCCCACTCCCCCCTCTGTCTCCCCCACTCCCCCCTCCGTCTCCCCCACTCCCCCTTCGTCTCCCCCACTCCCCCCTCCGTCTCCCCCACTCCCCCCTCCGTCTCCCCCACTCCCCCCTCCGTCTCCCCCACTCCCCCCTCCGTCTCCCCCACTCCCTCCTCCGTCTCCCCCACTCCCCCTCCGTCTCCCCCACTCCCCCCTCCGTCTCCCCCACTCCCCCCTCCGTCTCCCCCACTCCCCCCTCCGTCTCCCCCACTCCCCCCTCCGTCTCCCCCACTCCCCCCTCCGTCTCCCCCACTCCCCCCTCCGTCTCCCCCACTCCCCCCTCCGTCTCCCCCACTCCCCCCTCTGTCTCCCCCACTCCCCCCCTCCGTCTCCCCCACTCCCTCCCGCTCTGGACCCCCCTCCCGTTCTCGGGGATGCCTTCCCCGTTGTGGCCAGACTCCAGCAGTGCGCTGAGCTGTGCGCTGAGCGGTGCGCTGACCTACTCGAAGCTCCCGTCAGCCAGCACGACTGGTTGACGAACTTGAAAAGCAGGTGTGTTGGCCGGTGTGAAAACAGTGCGTGATGACGTCGGGACTTCGGCCCATCCGGGCCAGAGAATAGCGGGGGGCCAATAAGTAGCGATTCTGGTCGTGTCGGGGGCGCGTTCGAGGCCTTTGCCAGGAATGCCGACGTGTAGTTTGTGCGGGGTTCGGAGAATAGCGGGAGGGCGTCGGACTAGCGTCGCCGTGAAAATTTGCGCGACCCGCTATTCTCCGAACCGGCGTGAGAGCGGAGAATCGCGCCCGTTCTTCCTCGTCTTTACCAGTAACTAGGATGCCATCCAGGTAACGCTGGAATCCACTTCACCCGCTGAAGATTTGGTCCATTGTTGTTTGAACAATGTTGGAGCTGAATTATGCCAAATGGTTAATCTTCTGTAGCAAAATAACTCTTCATGTGTCACAATCATCAGGAAGTGTTGCTAATGCTGATCTATGTTTATTTGCAGGTTTGCTAGGGATCTCCAGGAGCAGGGAACAAGGAGAATAAAGACCAAAGATGGGAGGAACGGCAGAAGCGGAGGTGAGCACGAGACGGCAGCGAGATCCGTCCGGGAGAAGCAAGCGACAACACCAACACCAAACCCATTCGAGTATTGCCCACTGTAATTGTTTCTCCAGCACCCGAATGTATATTTACCTCACCAGTCTCCACCCCCCCCCCCCCCCCCCCCCCCCCCCACCCCACCAACAGTCGCCCACTTACGTGTTGTAAATAATTTTGCCGGGTGCACAGAGTTGCTGCTGTTGAGCTGGGGCACAATACCCCACCAGTTATTCTATTTTATTTTTTACTGTATTTAAAAAAATTATTTACTATTTTCTTTTCTTTGGTATGTTTGCGTGTGCCCTTCTCTTATATATATATATATATATATATATAGATATATATCTATATATATATATGTCTCTTATCCTGTGTACATAACGGTAAATATACTTTGTTCAAAAACCCAATAAAAAACATTTATTAAAAAAAACTTAGGTCGATCTTGCCGCTCCAGCCAACCCTGCAAACAGGTAATTGATAAGCGTGCGAGGGTATTGTTCTGCACAAAGTGCCGGATTAATATTTACTTTGTGGTCATCACAAATCCATACGAATCTGTCCATTTTTATAACTGGTATGATAGGGGAAGCCCACTCATTAACATTCACATATTCCAGGACTCCCATCTTCAATAACCATTCCAGATCCGCCTCCAGCTTTGGTCTGATTGCGTACGGTCCTGGCTTTGCCTTTCAGTATTTCGCCTGGCTCCCTTCTTTGATCTTCACTGAGTTGTCCCTCACAATTCCCAGCTCACTGTTGAAAACAACAGTGCGTTTCTTCAGGATTTTGCTACAGTCTGATTCTGAATCGGTTCGTAGGTTTAATTTGGTCCAATTTAATGGGATCTTTTCCAACCGAGTTCTACCCATTAGTGCCGGTAATTTCCTTTGATGAAGTGTTGGGACAAATCTGCTGTCTGTCCATTTAATTGTAAGGCTTCATCAATGCGGCCCTTTAACGGAAACACCTCCCCAGTGTAAGTTTTCAACACATCTTTCGAGGGTCTCAGAGGGATTTGTCGGAGCCTTTCCTTGTAGCCAGTCTCTGGCAAAAATGAGTCTGCTGCCCCAGTGTCCATCTCCATCTTTAGCTGTTGATCCAGCAGTGCAGTGACCCAGTATCTATTCATCACACCAGCAATGACGAGCACATTCAATGACAACTGACCCTCAGACTGTGAGTCAAGCCTCTTCTCCAGCTTTATTGTGCTACATGGACACTTTTCCCTTTCTTCTGTTTGCCAGTTGCTTCATTCGGCTCTTCCTTTTTGCTATTTTTGCCTGAAGCTTGCTTCTTTTTCCAACATGCGTGCTTAATGTGGCCTTTCTTCCACAGTTTCTGCACATGGCCTCCTAACACCAACAACCTGTTGCTGAGTGTCCAGTCTCCGCACGTCTATGACAAGTCTGTGTTTGGGTTCACGTTTCGGCCGACATTTTGTTCCTTGGTGGGATTCTCCGACCCCCCGCCGGGTCGGAGAATCGCCCGGGGCCAGCGTCAATCCCGCCCCCGCCGTGTCCCGAATTCACCGCCACCCGGGATTTGGCGGGGGCGGGAATCGCGCCGGTCGGCGGGTCCCCCGCGGTGATTCTCCGGCCCGCAATGGGCCGAAGTCCCGCCGCTGACAAGCCTGTCCCGCCGGCGTGGATTAAACCACCTACCTTACCGGCTGGATTGGCGGCGCGGGCGGGCAGTGGGGTCCTGGGGGGGGGGGGCGCGGGCCGATCTGACCCTGGGGGGGTGCCCCCACTGTGGCCTGGCCCGCGATCAGGGCCCACCGATCGGCCGGCGGTCCTGTGCCGTGGGGGCACTCTTTTTCTTCCGCCTTCACCATGGTCTTCACCATGGCGGAGGCGGAAGTGACCCCCTCCCCTGCGCATGCGCGGGGATGACGTCAGCAGCCGCTGACGCTCCGGCGCATGCACGGACTTACGCCGGCCGGCGAAGTCCTTTCGGCTCCAGCTGGCGGGGCGCCAAAGGCCGTTCACGCCAGCCGGCGGAGTGGGAACCACTCCGGCGGGGGCCTAGCCCCTCAATGTGAGGGCTTGGCCCCTAATGGTGCGGAGACACCGGAGTGGTTCACGCCACTGCTACACGCCGGGACCCCCCACCCCGCCGGGTAGGGGAGAATCCCGGCCCGTGTTTGAACTCACACGCCGCACTTCTTTAGCTGCCTCCACCATTGACACAGCAACTTCCATGGCTTTCATTAAAGTCAGCTTGCTTGTGGTTTGAAATTGCTCCACTCCTCAAACCACAGGCCAGTCTATCCCAGATTGTATTGTTTAATACATCCCTGAACTCACAGTGCCCTGGCAATCTTTTCAATGTAGCCACAAATTGTGCAATCATTTCCCCCTCTTCTTGATTCTAAACCTTTCTGCAATAATGAAAGATTTGGTGATTAGCGAGCCTGCAAAGTTCCCATTATTTCTTTGTGTCTTTATGCCTGGCCTTTCCAGCTGCTCCACACTCCTGGGGAGGTTAAGTGTTTCTCTGTTTCTCACCCACTCTGCTCAGGAATGTGAGAATTTTTATATCCTCCACTATCTTGTTAGCTCATAACAAATAGTCAAAGCGTTCTGTATACGAGCTCCATCGCTCTGAAACTCATCAAATAGTTCCAAATTGCCAAAAACACTTGCCATTTTCTCTCAATGGAAGGACTGCGTGTGCACATTATGCTGTGGATTTTGAGCACTAACTTGTTTTTCTCCTCTTAAAACAAACACAACCTGAGCTTCAGCCGTTTTCCTTTGTTTTAAAACACCCCCAGCTACACATTTGTTGCTGCAGTAATTGTTACCGAATTTGTTCCTGGTTCGTTCGAGATTGGAGCACATGGAGAACTTCTCTTCAAAGGTGAATTTCTTGACTAATTCTTTCTTCCTGCTGGTCGCTGTAAGCCTTGTTCGATTCCCTCATTGCCAGTTTCTTTCTGTGTTGCCATTTTTCATTTTTTTCATAATTTTTATTGTCACAAGTAGGCTGACATTAACACTGCAATGAAGTTACTGTGAAAATCCCCTAGTTGCCACACTCCGGCGCCTGTTCGGGTACACGGAGGGAGAATTCAGAATGTCCAATTCACCGAACAGCACGTCTTTCAGGGCTTGTGGGAGGAAACCGGAGCACCCGGAGGAAACCCACGCAGACACGGGGAGAATGTGCAGACTCAGCCGGGAATTCCCAATCCGGGAATCGAACCTGGGACTTTGGAGCTATGAAGCAACAGGGCTAACCACTGTGCTACCAGGGTTGAGGCTAGGAGGCAATGGCGGTTCAACAAACTCAGGAACTTTACGATGGAGGTGCAATCGGTACAGACTGAAGACGTATTCTGCGCAGTTACCTGTGCGAATGGTCAATGGCGTCACCTCCAATGGCATCGTGCATGTGTTACCTTAAAGTGCCCTGTTCCATTTCAATGCTGCTGGTAAGAAATCACTATGAATACACAGCACTTTAAATAACAAAATCTAGCAGTTTTGGATTCAAAATTAACAAGTGAACTGACCATTGTCAGTTATGGACTAGGGGGTTCTAACATTCCCATCCTTTGTGTCGACAAGTGCTTCCTAACAATTTGCTGATTGGGTGAGATAATGAGGAGTGACAGGAGGGTTGTGTAGAGCAGAAACTATCTGGCCCAGATTCTCTACAATTCCAGTGTTTTTAATATCCAGATCATTTTAAAAATCTGAATTCCAGTACTTCAGCTAGCAAGATAGATGGGATTCGAACTTGGGTCCTTGGCAGTATTAATCCAGTAACAATGTCTCTCTAATCCAGTAGCCATCTGATATAAACTGGCACAGCAGTAAGTGAGCATTCTGCTTCTCTCATGTTTACACATCAAGTAGGGGCTGGGGTTGGCCAGCTGGTTACTTTCAGCCCCCAGCTCAGCCTTGTGTTCAGGAGAGAGTCTTTGCTTTAATCCCTGGGGTTCTGGCAGTGCAGAGAGGAGGTGGCAGGTGAAGTGTCTGTGATGTTATCATCGGGACTGACAGGCAGCATTGGCACGTGCTGGGTGAGGTGCAAAGAGCTGTTTAGAAATGGAGTGGGATCTCTCCGTACTTGCTCACAGTTCAAGGGTGCTATCTGCGACTCCGAGTTTAACATTAATCCCTGCCTCAACTCAAATGACAGTAATTGCTTCTTTCTGAGGGATGCAAGTTGTAGGACTCACTGACGATGAAATTAGCAGCGCACCAAGATAAACGGGACAGAATTCGACTAATGCTTTTATCAAGTGTTTGGATTGGGCATTCAGTGATAGATCTTGAAGAGTCCCAGAGCTGATTGCTAACCCCAAACGCAGTGACAGAACTCTTTCATTCTTACACTCCACATGTTAACCTCAGTAACTTGCTTGTATAAACTTGTGTAAGTGCCATTATTGTTCATTTTTATTATCTTTTAACGTTTCCCAGAAATCAGTCCCATTCTCAAAAGTGTGAGCAGACTTTGAGGCAATGGATTTGCTGGCCTGTATTATACAAAAAACAAAATAGAAATATCAAACAGCGCAGGGAGTGTCTGTCAAATATACAGCTGCTTTTCCCAATCTTTGCTTTTACTGAGTACACATTGCATCCCAGTTATTTTGACATCCATGCTGCAAAAATGTATTAACATTGTACTCATCTCACAGCGATGTCAACCCTAATTCACTTATCAATTGCTCTAGAACTGCTCATGGTTAACTCCCCCTGGGCCCAACATTGATCTCCAGCCAACAACAATAAAATAGATCATAGAATTTACAGTGCATAAGGAGGCCATTCGGCCCATTGAGTCTGCACCGGCCCCTGGAAAGAGCACCCTGCCCAAGCCCATACCTCCACCCTATCCCCATAACCCAGTACCAGTAACCCCACCCAACACTCAGGGCAATTTTGGACACTAAGTGCAATTTAGCATGGCCAATCCACCTAACCTGCACGTCTTTGGACTGTGGGAGGAAACCGGAGCACCCGGAGGAAACCCACGCACACACGGGGAGGATGTGCAGACGCCGCACAGACAGTGACCCAAGCTGGGAATTGAACCTGGGACCCTGGGGCTGTGAAGCAATTGTGCTAACCACCATGCTACTGTGCTGCTCCCTGGGCATCTATCTCATTTTGGTTTGTGGGATCATACTGTGCAGAATTTGACTGCCTATATTATAAGTGACTAAACTTCACCTAATCTTTCATTGCCTGTGAAACATTTTGCAATGTCCAGAATTTGTAGACGGTTCTGCGGGGTATCTTTCATTTGTCTTCTAGTTCTTAATTTGATGATATTCATCATTTAAAAATCCACTTATTTCAGGATCTGCTGACGCCACTGAACCTGAGTCTGGTGATGTCACTGAGCCTGGTGATGTCACTGAGCCTGGTGATGTCACTGAGCCTGGTGATGTCACTGAGCCTGATGATGTCACTGAAACTGAATCTGGTGATGTCACTGAGTCGGGTGATGTCACTGAGCCTGATGATGTCACTGAGCCTGATGATGTCACTGAGTCTGATGATGTCACTGAAAGTGAATCTGGTGATGTCACTGAGCCTGGTGATGTCACTGAGTCGGGTGATGTCACTGAGCCTGGTGATGTCACTGAGCCTGGTGATGTCACTGAGCCTGATGATGCCACTGAAACTGAATCTGGTGAAACTGAATCTGAATCCAAAAGAGATTGGATGTGTAGGTTTGGGCAGGTTTGCAGGAAGTCGGGGAGGTGTGGAGGGACGAGGATGAGAAGCCCAGGATTCCTCCTGGACCCTGGTCCTGAGCCCCAGCTCGATCGCAGACCGGCCTGGGGCCTAAGGCCTCACACAGGCCCAGGGTCCTGAGCTCGATCGCAGACTGGCCTGGGGCCTGAGGCCTCACACAGGCCCAGGGTCCTGAGCCCCAGCTCGATCACAGACCGGCCTGAGGCCTCACACAGGGCCAGGGTCCTGAGCCCCAGCTCGATCGCAGACCGGCCTGGGGCCTGGGGCCTGGGGCCTCACACAGGGCCAGGGTTAACATTCTGCTTGTTTAAAGGGGAATGTCACCCGTCTTCAATGGTCTGAGGAACAGACTGACCCCAAACACTGACTGACCAATCACCAGTTTGTTTGACCAGTGGCCTTGTTGAGCTCATGTTCAATATTACTGACAATCTGCCAACATTAGGCAGTTTTGTTTCATAATATCCAGAATACTGGAGTAGAAAATATTTATATATATTTACTGATTAAACCTCTGATATTGCATCTCGAAGGTGTCAGTTTGTAATCAGCTGTTGGATTAGCTGTCAGTGATTATAAGTCTCTGCTGTCCCTCAGCGGCTCTCCATCAGCAGAACAGGTTCAATGTTGGGTGCCGGGTTGGTAGATTCAGCCGTTCACTGCGGTGAAGTGGTGGCAGTGAGGTGGGGAGCTGGGAGCGGTGAAGTGGTGGCAGTGAGGTGGAGGGCTGGGAGCGGTGAAGTGGTGGCAGTGAGGTGGGGAGCTGGGAGCGGTGAAGTGGTGGCAGTGAGGTGGGGAGCTGGGAGCGGTGAAGTGGTGGCAGTGAGGTGGGGAGCTGGGAGCGGTGAAGTGGTGGCAGTGAGGTGGAGAGCTGGGAGCGGTGAAGTGGTGGCAGTGAGGTGGAGGGCTGGGAGCGGTGAAGTGGTGGCAGTGAGGTGGAGAGCTGGGAGCGGTGAAGTGGTGGCAGTGAGGTGGGGAGCTGGGAGCGGTGAAGTGGTGGCAGTGAGGTGGAGAGCTGGGAGCGGTGAAGTGGTGGCAGTGAGGTGGAGAGCTGGGAGCGGTGAAGTGGTGGCAGTGAGGTGGGGAGCTGGGAGCGGTGAAGTGGTGGCAGTGAGGTGGAGAGCTGGGAGCAGTGAAGTGGTGGCAGTGAGGTGGAGAGCTGGGAGCGGTGAAGTGGTGGCAGTGAGGTGGAGAGCTGGGAGCGGTGAAGTGGTGGCAGTGAGGTGGAGAGCTGGGAGCGGTGAAGTGGTGGCAGTGAGGTGGAGAGCTGGGAGCGGTGAAGTGGTGGCAGTGAGGTGGGGAGCTGGGAGCGGTGAAGTGGTGGCAGTGAGGTGGGGAGCTGGGAGCGGTGAAGTGGTGGCAGTGAGGTGGGGAGCTGGGAGCGGTGAAGTGGTGGCAGTGAGGTGGAGAGCTGGGAGCGGTGAAGTGGTGGCAGTGAGGTGGAGGGCTGGGAGCGGTGAAGTGGTGGCAGTGAGGTGGAGAGCTGGGAGCAGTGAAGTGGTGGCAGTGAGGTGGGGAGCTGGGAGCGGTGAAGTGGTGGCAGTGAGGTGGAGAGCTGGGAGCGGTGAAGTGGTGGCAGTGAGGTGGAGAGCTGGGAGCGGTGAAGTGGTGGCAGTGAGGTGGAGAGCTGGGAGCGGTGAAGTGGTGGCAGTGAGGTGGAGAGCTGGGAGCAGTGAAGTGGTGGCAGTGAGGTGGGGAGCTGGGAGCGGTGAAGTGGTGGCAGTGAGGTGGAGAGCTGGGAGCGGTGAAGTGGTGGCAGTGAGGTGGAGAGCTGGGAGCGGTGAAGTGGTGGCAGTGAGGTGGAGAGCTGGGAGCGGTGAAGTGGTGGCAGTGAGGTGGAGAGCTGGGAGCGGTGAAGTGGTGGCAGTGAGGTGGAGAGCTGGGAGCGGTGAAGTGGTGGCAGTGAGGTGGAGAGCTGGGAGCGGTGAAGTGGTGGCAGTGAGGTGGAGAGCTGGGAGCGGTGAAGTGGTGGCAGTGAGGTGGGGAGCTGGGAGCGGTGTGTGCTGCAGAGTGTCAAACAGGCATCCAGTCAACTCACTGACTGGGGGCTCCCAAAGTCGGACTATGCCTGTCACCTGCTCCCCTGGGGGTTGGGGGTTGGGGGGGGGGGGGGGGGGGAGATGTGTAGGAGGTCATGGTCACAGTGGCACGGGGGGGGGGGGGTGGGGGTGGGGGGGAGATGTGTAGGAGGTCATGGTCACAGTGGCAGGGTGAGAGGGGGGTGGGGGTTGGGGGGAGATGTGTAGGAGGTCATGGTCACAGTGGCACGGTGGGGGGGGGGGGGGGGGGTGGGGGGGAGATGTGTAGGAGGTCATGGTCACAGTGGCACGGTGGGGGGGTGGGGGGAGATGTGTAGGAGGTCATGGTCACAGTGGCACGGTGGGGGGGTGGGGGGAGATGTGTAGGAGGTCATGGTCACAGTGGCACGGTGGGGGGGGGAGATGTGTAGGAGGTCATGGTCACAGTGGCACGGTGGGGGGGGTGGGGGGGGGGTGGGGGGAGATGTGTAGGAGGTCATGGTCACAGTGGCACGGTGGGGGGGGGGGGTGGGGGGTGGGGGGAGATGTGTAGGAGGTCATGGTCACAGTGGCAGGGTGAGGGGGGGGTGGGGGGTGGGGGGAGATGTGTAGGTCATGGTCACAGTGGCAGGGTGAGGGGGGGGTGGGGGGTGGGGGGAGATGTGTAGGAGATCATAGTCACAGTAGCAGGGTGGGGGGAGGAGATGTGTAGGAGGTCATGGTCACAGTGGCACGGTGGGGGGGGGGGGTGGGGGGTGGGGGGAGATGTGTAGGAGGTCATGGTCACAGTGGCACGGTGAGGGGGGGGGGTGGGGGTTGGGGGGGAGATGTGTAGGAGGTCATAGTCACAGTGGCAGGGTGAGAGGGGGGTGGGGGGAGATGTGTAGGTCATGGTCACAGTGGCACGGTGAGAGGGGGGGGGGTGGTGCATTGGGTAGAGCTCGAGGCAGTTGGCGCCCAGGAGTGTGTGGTGACCAGGGAAAGTTCCCCCACCCACTCCCGACCCCCAGGGCAGGCTCGATGGGTGAGCTGTTTGACTCCGGATGAGGTGCCCCCAGAATATGACAGTGAGGGACAGAAGATTTGTAACTAATGAGCAGGCAGATGGGGGGTGGGCTGGACATTTGTGCTGGGTCTGCTTTGCCGAGGGAAACAGTTTCTCCTCATTGCTGCTTGTCAGTGAGGCACAAAGGGGATTCTCACATTCACAGCACCAAGAACAGATTCCCAGCTCAGCTCCCTTATCAATTGTTGATGAGCTTCTGTGCAGGCCAGGAGACGGCCTGCTTCCTGTCCACTCTGGAGCCAGTAAAGGAGGTGATAAGCCAGGGGGAAGATTTTTCAGCAGCCTGGAGCCTGCCCTATCGGCTGATGCAAGTGGCATGGCGACATTTTCCACCGTTCCCCTCACAGAAATGCTTTTCAATGTCGATAAGGGAAAAGGGGAAGGTGGATGGTGGCTACAGACAACTTCCTGTTAGGAATCCCAACGCAATGAGGCACTTTGAGTTGCTATTTTCCCGTGACACAGGGTGACCTGTCTCCTCCAGCTTTCGGCCAGATGAAAGGTTGACAGTTAGTGTTTCCATTGACCAGGTCTCAGTGTCAGCTGATGGAGGAGGCCATTATGTTAAGATACTGGGATTTGGGAGATGGTGATCGATCTGCTCCACACAGTAGCATTACTTTGGGGTTTTTTTCCCTCGGATACTGATGGGCAGTTTAAGACAGGAACTGTGGCAGCTCTCAGTCTTGGGGCCTGTCCCACCCACACCCTGACAGCATGTCCCAGTGCTGTTGCTTTAACAATAGTTTTCTTAGCTTGGTAATATTTTGTTCCTGTTCTTCGCTCCCCAACATCAAAATCCAGACGGTGAATGGAATGTTGAGTAATTGCTCAAACGCTGTTTAACAGTATTAATGTTGGGTGTTACTCTGGCTCCGTGGGTACATTCGTACTTCTGAGTCAGGAGATCGAGGGTTCAAGTCCTGCTTCAGAGACATGAACACAAGACCTGTACTGACATTGTTGGAGTTGTCAACTTTCAGACAGATTAAATGGAGGCCCTCTCTGCCCTCCCTCACGTGGCCAGAAAGACCCCATGGCATATTTGAAGAAGAACGAGTGAGTTCTCATTCAGTGTCCCGGTGAATATTTATCCCTCAATCAACATCACAACAAACAGATTACCTGGTCAGTGTCACATTGCTGTGTGTGGGATCTTGCTGTGTGTATATTGACCGTTGCGTTTCTCACATTGCAACAGTGGATACACTTCAAGGTGACCTGATTGGCTGAAAATGCTGTGGGATGTCCTGAGATTGTGACAGGTCCCTTTGGGTTGACCATCCCACCCCCATGAGAATCTTCTACTTAATATCAGTGATTAAAGCTCTTTACCGCTGAGTACACAATCTGGTGGCTGATTTCAATTGGTAATATTCCAGACCATCAAGAATTGAGGGTTCTCGAACCTTCCAAGTGTGACCAGAATTCCCTGGGTGGTGGAGAGGTGCAGAGCCTCTGTCCTGTCCATTAACACCCGGTGTTCGAGTGGGAGAACCTGGCTCTTGTTATTAATCACGTGTCACCCCAAAACACTCATTTCTGAACAATATGAAATATCGAAAATACAAAGGACATCTGTAAAATTCCCATCAAATGCCAACAGGATATTTGACCTTTGCTGTGTTGCACTGGTGTCCAATCCAGATTTCTGACTGAATCCGTCTTTTCCAGCAGAGGTATATGGGATTCGGAATGTGGGCTACCTTCTGTCCTCCCTGCCTCTCGGGCGCTGAGCTCAAAGTGCCCCTGGCTGTGGACCCATTTACTCAGACCAGCCCTCCGGGTCGGCTTCATGATGCCCAGGGCATGTGAGCAACCTGCTGAGGTTAGATTATAACCTTTAGACTTTGCTCCAATTTTCTGCAGAGACTGAGTTGGATTAGTGTGTCACAGTGACGATCCCCAATAAACAGGGGTGGTGATTGTAACTTTGTGCATCAATGGAAGATTAATGGAAAACTGCCTTCTATATGTACAGGACTAGAACACAGGGGTGTAGAAGTCATGTCTCAGGTATACATACCCTAGTTAAACCACCCCCGGAGTCACTGAGAGCAGGTCTGAGCATCACACATTAGGAAGGAGATGTTGACCTTGGAGGGAGTGCAGTGCAGATTTACCAGAATAACGCCCGGACTTCAAGGGTTAAATTACGAGGCTAAATTCAACAAATTAGGCTTGTATTTTCTGGATGTTAAGGGGAAGGAGTAGAACAGCCTGAGAGAAAATATTTCCACTAGTCGGGGACGTCCATTTAAACTGAGTGGGAGAACTTTCCGGAGAGAAATCAGGGTCGGGAATCTCCGTTGTGAGAGTAATTTCACAATTTTCAACAGAATAGAACTCAGTTCACACGGTGAGAGGCCTCAGCCTGATGGAGGAAAATTGAAAACAATAAGGCAAACACACCGTTAAAGAAGTTTAAATAGAAGGGCAGCAGGGTGGCACAATGGTTAGCATTGCTGCCTCACGGCGCCGAGGTCCCAGGTTCAATCCCGGCTCTGGGTCACTGTCCATGTGGAGTTTGCACGTTCTCCCCGTGTCTGCGTGGGTTTCGCCCCCACAACCCAAAGATGTGCAGGGTAGGCGGATTGGCCACGCTAAATTGCCCCTTAATTGTGAAAAATGAATTAGGTACTCTAAATTTATAGGGGCAGCACGGTAGCATGGTGGTTAGCATAAATGCTTCACAGCTCCAGGGTCCCAGGTTCGGTTCCCGGCTGGGTCACTGTCTGTGTGGAGTCTGCATGTCCTCCCCGTGTGTGCGTGGGTTTCTTCCGGGTGCTCCGGTTTCCTCCCACAGTCCAAAGATGTGCGGGTTAGGTGGATTGGCCATGATAAATTGCCCGTAGTGTCCTAAAAAGTAAGGTTCAGGGGGGGGTTGTTGGGTTACGGGTATAGGGTGGATACGTGGGTTTCAGTAGGGTGATCATGGCTCGGCACAACATCGAGGGCCGAAGGGCCTGTTCTGTGCTGTACTGTTCTATGTTCTATGTTCTAAGGCTCTCAGTGGAGGACGATAGCACGCTGCGGGTGATGTGTTAATGTAATATGTTCTGTTATCTCCATTTTGCCAGCAGGCTGGGGTTACTTTGGACACTGAGCAGAATCCTGCCACTTGCTCACCCTCTCGCCCCTCCCACTCTCAATTCGTTGTGTGGCAATCGCGTCCTGCTAATTACTGCCGAGACTGTTTAGGGTCAGTCAGACCCTCACATACTGTGAGAAATTGGCAACTGATACAGACCAAGGGAGGGGAGGGAGGGGGGGGGGGGGGGGGGGGCACACGGAGGAGCGCCTGAGTCTGCACAGCCCAGCCTCACAGACAGACCCTGTGAAGGGTCTGCTTGCCTTCGGAGAGAAGGGTGCTGGAGAGGAGCGGGGAGCCAGGAGATAAGAAAGGGCAGAGGGGAAGGCTTTGTTGATGGAAGAGAAATACAGCACAGATTGATCCTGCATGTGTCGATGATATTTAAATTTGTTTCAGGATTAAACACTGACTGAACTGTTGCTGCTGACCCTTGAATCGTTCACATCAGACAATTCTGCAAAAACACTTTGAATATTCTGCTCATTTTGCACGAAATAAAGGAACTCAAAAGAAAGGGATTGTGAGTTGGAAGTGGCTGTGATTATGTGAGAGGACAACACTGTGAGCAAATGGACACATGACTCGGTGCATTAAAGGCTCAGTGGGCTAGACAGCTGGTTTGTAATGCAGAACGTGGGTTCAATTCCCGTACCGGCCTCTCCAAACAGGCGCCGGAATGTGGCGACGAGGCTTTTCACAGTAACTTCATACTTGTGACAATAAAAGATTATTATTATTATTAAAGAGGTGAAGATGATTCCTCCTGGCTCTAACATTGGCCATTGTTGGGTCTGGATTTGACAGGTTGTTGGGGATGTGGAGACAGACTCTTTACCTCTACCTGTTCTGGACACTTGCTGTTCAGGATGGATTTTAACTGATTGCTCCCATTTTCAGCAGCCAGAAGGCCATTTGCTGTCCTGTCTTCAAACACTGCTCACCTTTCACAACAATGTCCCAGCTGCAACATTATAGTTGTGTTTGGAAGTCCTCAGTGTGAATCAGTTTAACCTACTGACTGTGTCTGTGCAGAACGAGAGGGGTAAGGCAAGAATCATCTCCATGAATTGTTACTGTGGTAATGGCAGTGGGTGCCACTCCCTCCTGCCAAACCAGTGGGCAGTGTCACAGTGGGCAGTGTCACAGTGGGCAGTGTCACAGTGGGCAGTGTCACAGTGGGCAGTGTCACAGTGGGCAGTGTCACAGTGGGCAGTGTCACAGAGGGCAGTGTCACAGTGGGCAGTGTCACAGTGGGCAGTGTCACAGTGGGTAGTGTCACAGTGGGCAGTGTCACAGTGGGCAGTGTCACAGTGGGCAGTGTCACAGTAAGCAGTGCCACAGTGGGCAGTGTCACAGTGGGCAGTGCCAGTGGGCAGTGTCACAGTGGGCAGTGTAACAGTGGGCAGTGTCACAGTGGGCAGTGTCACAGTGGGCAGTGCCACAGTCGGCAGTGTCACAGTGGGCAGTGTCACAGTGAGCAGTGCCAATGGGCCATGCCACAGTGGGCAGTGTCACAGTGGGCAGTGTCACAGTGGGCAGTGTCACAGTGGGCAGTGTCACAGTGGGCAGTGTCACAGTGAGCAGTGCCAATGGGCAGTGTCACAGTGGGCAGTGTCACAGTGGGCAGTGTCACAGTGGGCAGTGTCACAGTGGACAGTGCCAGTGGGCAGTGCGACAGTCGGCAGTGTCACAGTGGGCAGTGTCACAGTGGGCAGTGTCACAGTGGGCAGTGCCAATGGGCCATGCCACAGTGGGCAGTGTCACAGTGGGCAGTGTCACAGTGGGCAGTGTCACAGTGGGCAGTGTCACAGTGGGCAGTGCCACAGTGGACAGTTTCACAGTGGGCAGTGCCACAGTGGACTGTGTCACAGTGGGCAGTGCCAGTGGGTAGTGTCACAGTGGGCAGTGCCAGTGGGCAGTGTCACAGTGGGCATTGTCACAGTGGACAGTGCCAGTGGGCAGTGCGACAGTCGGCAGTGTCACAGTGGGCAGTGTCACAGTGGGCAGTGCCAGTGGGCAGTGTCACAGTGGGCAGTGTCACAGTGGGCAGTGCCACAGTGGGCAGTGTCACAGTGGGCAGTGTCACAGTGGGCAGTGTCACAGTGGGCAGTGCAGCAGTGGGCAGTGTCACAGTGGGCAGTGTCACAGTGGGCAGTGCCAGTGGGCAGTGTCACAGTGGGCAGTGTCACAGTGGGCAGTGTCACAGTGGGCAGTGTCACAGTGGGCAGTGCCAGTGGGCAGTGTCACAGTGGGCAGTGTCACAGTGGGCAGTGTCACAGTGGGCAGTGACACAGTGGGCAGTGCCAGTGGGCAGTGTCACAGTGGGCAGTGTCACAGTGGGCAGTGTCACAGTGGGCAGTGTAACAGTGGGCAGTGTCACAGTGGGCAGTGTCACAGTGGGCAGTGCCAATGCTGTGCTCTGGGCAATAAGATTGTGCCGAGCCTGTAAACAACGCAATGTGTTTTCCCATAATGGTCATGTGTGTTGGCAACACACTTGTACCCAGTTCTAGTTAT
>NC_052155.1:189830157-189860991 GCF_902713615.1 Scyliorhinus canicula
CACAGTTACACTTTACAATGGCTCCCAGAAACCATCTCAAATCTACTTTCACCCAACCTCAAGTTCAGACTAAACCATCTCACTCCAGCTGGCCACAGACGCTGACAGGCCTGCTGAGTTTTCCCAGCATTTTCTGTTTTATTTCAGATTTCCAGCATCTGCAGTATATTTTGCTTTCATTGAAAAAGGTTCTTCTGAATAGAACCAAAAAATGGTTTCATTTAACATAGAACCAACACATTCAAATATAAACAATAACTTGTATTATATAAAAATACATTAAAATTTACCCAATAACTTGTGTTTATAAAGCATCTTCAGCACAATAAACATCTCAAAGTCTTTCCAGGAACATAATCTAAGTAAAGAATGATGCAACAATAAAGATGATTTAAATACAGGCGATCAAAACCTCGTTGGGATTAAGGAGCATCTAAAAGGAGGGAGAGACGGAGAGAGATAGAGAGGAGGGAGAGACAGAGAGGAGGGAGAGATAGAGAGGAGGGAGAGATAGAGAGGAGGGCGACATAGAGAGGAGGGAGAGACAGAGAGGAGGGAGAGACAGAGAGGAGGGAGAGACAGAGAGGAGGGAGAGACAGAGAGGAGGGAGAGATAGAGAGGAGGGAGAGACAGAGAGGAGGGAGAGACAGAGAGGAGGGAGAGACAGAGAGGAGGGAGAGACAGAGAGGAGGGAGAGACAGAGAGGAGGGAGAGATAGAGAGGAGGGAGAGATAGAGAGGAGGGAGAGATAGAGAGGAGGGAGAGATAGAGAGGAGGGCGACATAGAGAGGAGGGAGAGATAGAGAGGAGGGCGACATAGAGAGGAGGGAGAGATAGAGAGGAGGGAGAGATAGAGAGGAGGACAGCGAGATAGAGATAGAGAGGAGGGAGAGACAGAGACGAGGGCGACAGAGAGATAGAGAGGAGGGCGAGATGGAGAGGAGGGAGAGACGGAGAGGAGGGAGAGATAGAGATAGAGAGGAGGGAGAGATAGAGATAGAGAGGAGGGCGAGATGGAGAGGAGGGAGAGACGGAGAGGAGGGAGAGATAGAGATAGAGATAGAGAGGAGGGAGAGACGGAGAGGAGAGATAGAAAGGAGGGAGAGACGGAGTGGAGGGAGAGATAGAGATAGAGAGGAGGGAGAGACGGAGAGGAGAGATAGAAAGGAGGGAGAGACGGAGTGGAGGGAGAGATAGAGATAGAGAGGAGGGAGAGATAGAGATAGAGATAGAGAGGAGGGCGAGATGGAGAGGAGGGAGAGACGGAGAGGAGGGAGAGATAGAGATAGAGATAGAGGAGGGCGAGATGGAGAGGAGGGAGAGATAGAGATAGAGAGGAGGGAGAGATAGAGATGGAGAGGAGGGAGAGACGGAGAGGAGAGATAGAAAGGAGGGAGAGACGGAGTGGAGGGAGAGATAGAGATAGAGAGGAGGGAGAGATAGAGAGGAGGGAGAGACAGAGAGGAGGGAGAGATAGAGAGGAGGGAGAGACAGAGAGGAGGGAAAGATAGAGAGGAGGGAGAGATAGAGAGGAGGGAGAGAAAGACAGGAGGGAGGGATAGAGAGAGGAGGGAGAGATAGAACATAGAAAAATACAGCACAGAACAGGCCCTTCGTCCCAGAATGTTGTGCCGAACTTTTGTCCGAGATTAAGAAAAAATTAATGTACACCCCATCATTCTACCCTAATCCATGTACCTATCCAATAGCCACTTGAAGATCCCTAATGTTTCCGACTCAACTACTTCCACAGGCAGTGCATTCCATGCCCCCACTACTCTCTGGGTAAAGAACCTACCTCTGACATCCCCCCTATATCTTCCACCATTCACCTTAAATTTATGTCCCCTTGTAATGGTTTGTTCCACCCGGGGGGAAAGTCTCTGACTGTCTACTCTATCTATTCCCCTGATAATCTTATAAACCTCTATCAAGTCGCCCCTCATCCTTCTCCATTCTGATGAGAAAAGGCCTAGCACCCTCAACCTTTCCTTGTAAGACCTACTCTCCATTCCAGGCAGCATCCTGGTAAATCTCCTTTGCACCTTTTCCAAAGCTTCCACATCCTTCCTAAAATGAGGTGACCAGAACTGCACACAGTACTCCAAATGTGGCCTTACCAAGGTTTTGTACAGCTGCATCATCACCTCATGGCTCTTAAATTCAATCCCTCTGCTAATGAATGCTAGCACACCATAGGCTTTCTGCACAGCTCTATCCACTTGAGTGGCAACTTTCAAAGATCTATGAACATAGACCCCAAGATCTCTCTGCTCCTCCACATTGCCAAGAACCCTATCGTTAACCCTGTATTCCGCATTCATATCTGTCCTTCCAAAATGGACAACCTCACACTTTTCAGGATTAAACTTCATCTGCCACTTCTCAGCCCAGCTCTGCATCCTATCTATGTCTCTTTGCAGCCGACAACAACCCTCCTCACTATCCACAACTCCACCAATCTTCGTATCGTCTGTAAATTTACTGCCCAACTCCCTCATCCAAGTGATTAATGGAAATCACAAACAGCAGAGGACCCAGAACTGATCCCTGCGGTACGCCACTAATCACTGGGCTCCAGGCTGAATATTTGCCATCCACCACCACTCTCTGACTTCTATCGGTTAGCCAGTTCATTATCCAACTGGCCAAATTTCCCACTATCCCATGCCTCCTTACTTTCTGCACAAGCCTACCATGGGGAACCTTATCAAATGCCTTACTAAAATCCATGTACACTACATCCGCTGCTTTACCTTCATCCACATGCTTGGTCACCTCCTCAAAGAAGTCAATAAGACTTGTGAGGCAAGACCTACCCCTCACAAATCCGTGCTGACTATCCCTAATCAAGCAATGTCTTTCCAGATGCTCAGAAATCCTATCCCTCAGTACCCTTTCCATTACTTTGCCTACCACTGAAGTAAGACTAACTGGTCTGTAATTCCCAGGGTTATCCCTATTCCCTTTTTTGAACAGGGGCATGACATTTGCCACTCTCCAATCCTCTGGTACCACCCCTGTTGACAGCGAGGACAAAAAGATCATTGCCAACGGCTCTGCAATTTAATTTCTTGCTTCCCATAGAATCCGTGGATATATCCTGTCAGGCCCGGGGGACTTGTCTATCCTCAAATTTTTCAAAATGCCCAACACATCTTCCTTCCTAACAATATCTCCTCGAGCTTACCAGTCTGTTTCACACTGTTCTCCCCAACAATATGGCCCCTCTCATTCGTAAATACTGAAGAAAAGTACCCGTTCAAGACCTCTCCTATCTCTTCAGACTCGATACACAATCTCCCGCTACTGTCCCTGATCGGACCTACCCTCGCTCGAGTCATTCTCATATTTCTCACATATGTGTAAAAGGACTTGGGGTTTTCCTTGATTCTACCCGCCAAAGATTTTTCATGCCCTCTCTTAGCTCTCCTAATCCCTTTCTTCAGTTCCCTCCTGGCTATCTTGTATCCCTCCAGCGCCCTGTCTGAACCTTGTTTCTTCAGCCTTACATAAGTATCCTTCTTCCTCTGAACAAGACATTCAACCTCTCTTGTCAACCATGGTTCCCTCACTCGACCATCTCTTCCCTGCCTGACAGGGACATACATATCAAAGACACGCAGTACCTGTTCCTTGAACAAGTTCCACATTTCAATTGTGTCCTTCCCTGACAGCCTATGTTCCCAATTTATGCACTTCAATTCTTGTCTGACAGCATTATATTTACCCTTCCCCCAATTATAAACCTTGCCCTGTTGCACGCACCTATCCCTCTCCATTACTAAAGTGAAAGTCACAAAATTGTGGTCACTATCTCCAAAATGCTCCCCCACTAACAAATCTACCACCTGCCCTGGTTCATTACCAAGTACCAAATCCAATATGGCCTCCCCTCTGGGCGGACAATCTACATACTGCGTTAGAAAAGCTTCCTGGACACACTGCACAAACACCACCCCATCCAAACTATTTGATCTAAAGAGTTTCCACTCAATATTTGGGAAGTTGAAGTCACCCATGACGACTACCCTGTGACTTCTGCACCTTTCCAAAATCTGTTACCCAATCTGTTCCTCCACATCTCTGCTGCTTTTGGGGGGCCTATAGAAAACACCCAACAAGGTGACTGCTCTTTTCCTATTTCTGACTTCAACCCATACTACCTCAGTAGGCAGATCCCCCTCGAACTGCCTTTCTGCAGCTGTTATACTTTCTCTAATTAATAATGCAACCCCCCCCTCCCCCCACCTCTTTTACCATCCTCCCTAATCTTGTTGAAACATCTATAACCAGGAACCTCCAACAACCATTTCTGCCCCTCTTCTATCCAAGTTTCCGTGATGGCCACCACATCATAGTCCCAAGTACCGATCCATGCCTTAAATTCACCCACCTTATTCCTGATGCTTCTTGTATTGAAGTATACACACTTCAACCCATCTCCTTGCCTGCAAGTACTCTCCTTTGTCAGTGTTACCTTCCCCACTGCATCATTACGTGCTTTGGCGTCCTGAATATCGGCTACCTTAGTTGCTGGACTACAGATCCGGTTCCCATTCCCCTGCCAAATTAGTTTAAACCCTCCCGAAGAGTACTAGAAAACCTCCTTCCCAGGATATTGGTGCCCCTCTGGTTCAGATGCAACCCGTCCTGCTCGTACAGGTCCCACCTTCCCCAGAATGCGCTCCAATTATCCAAATATCTGAAGCCCTCCCTCCTACACCATTCCTGCAGCCACGTGTTCAACTGCACTCTCTCCCTATTCCTAGCCTCGCTATCACGTGGCACCAGCAACAAACCAGAGATGACAACTCTGTCTGTCCTGGCCTTTAACTTCCAGCCTAACTCCCTAAACTTGTTTATTACCTCCACACCCTTTTTCCTACCTACGTCGTTGGTACCAATGTGCACCACGACTTCTGGCTGCTCACCCTCCCCCTTCAGGATCCTGAAGACACGATCCGAGACATCCCTGGCCCTGGCACCCGGGAGGCAACATACCTTCCGGGAGTCTCGCTCGCGACCACAGAATCTCCTATCTATTCCCCTAACCATTGAATCTCCTATTACTATTGCTTTTCTATGCTCCCCCCTTCCCTTCTGAGCCCCAGATCCAGACTCAGTGCCAGAGACCTGGCCGCTAGGGCCTTCCCCCGGTAGGTCATCCCCCCCAACAGCATCCAAAACGATATACTTGTTTTGAAGGGGAATGGCCACGAGGGATCCCTGCACTGTCTGCCCATTCGTTTTCTTCCCCTGACTGTAACCCAGCTACTCTTGTCCAGTACCTTGGGTGTGGCTACCTCCCTGTAACTCCTCTCGATAACCCCCTCTGCCTCCCGGATGATCCGAAGTTCATCCAGCTCCAGCTCCAGTTCCCTAACACGGTCTCTGAGGAGCTGGAGTTGGGTGCACTTCCCGCAGGTATAGTCAGCTGGGACACCGGTGGTATCCCTCACTACCCACATCCTACAGGAGGAGTATGCAACTGCCCTAGCCTCCATCCCCTCTTACTTTACAGAATGTAGCTGCCCTGGGCACCAACTGGAACTCCACCCTCCGACTCTACTCCCAGTCAGCTGCACACTCTGTAAATGCCCAGCTCCCTTCACACTCTTTGAGGAAATGAGGAAAGGAATTGAAAAGGAGCAACTTGCTCCCTAATCACCTAACTCCCTCAGTCACCAAACTCTCACTGTAGCACTCAAATGCACCAAGTTCAGCACTCCAGTGCAAACAAAGTCTGCACTGTAACTAGCTCCTATTTATACTGTGGCTCTAGCCTCTGAAAACTGGCCTAATCCAATTAACTAATTAACAAGCTCCAGCTCCAAGTAAGTACAAGTAGAACCTTTGTTTGAAGCTGATTGAAAATTCACCTTCTTCTCAACCAAACAGCAACTTTTAAGTTAATTAACTAAATAAAAGAAAGACTAGACTAGATACAAATAAAAAATAAATCCTTAATATCCCTCAGTCACCAAACTCTCACTATAGCACTCAAATGCACCCAAATTCAGCACTCAGTGCAAACAAAATGGAGAGGAGGGAGAGAGACAGAGAGAGGAGGGAGAGAGGGAGAGGAGGGAGAGAGAGAGAGAGAGGAGGGAGAGAGGGAGAGGAGGGAGAGAGGGAGAGGAGGGAGAGAGAGAGAGAGAGAGGAGGGAGAGAGACAGAGAGAGGAGGGAGAGAGGGAGAGGAGGGAGAGAGAGAGAGGAGGGGGAGAGGAGGGAGAGAGGGAGATGAGGGAGAGAGAGAGAGGAGGGAGATGGAGAGGAATGAGGAGGGGCAGATGGAGTGACAGGGAGAGGAAGGAGAGAGAGAGAGGGAGAGGAGGGAGAGAGAGAGGAGGGAGAGATGGAGAGGAGGGAGAGAGGGAGAGGAGGGAGAGAGAGAGGAGGAAGGAGAGAGAGAAGGAGAGGAGGGAGAGAGAGAGGAGGGAGAGATGGAGAGGAATGTGGAGTGGCAGAGAGAGTGACAGGGAGAGAAGGGAGAGAGTGAGGAGGAAGGAGAGAGAGAGAGGGAGAGGAGGGAGAGAGGGAGAGGAGGGAGAGAGAGAGAGGAGGGAGATGGAGAGGAATGAGGAGGGGCAGAGGGAGTGACAGGGAGATTAAGGAGAGAGAGAGAGGGAGAGGAGGGAGAGAGAGAGGAGGGAGAGATGGAGAGGAGGGAGAGAGGGAGAGGAGGGAGAGAGAGAGGAGGAAGGAGAGAGAGAAGGAGAGGAGGGAGAGAGAGAGGAGGGAGAGATGGAGAGGAATGAGGAGGGGCAGAGAGAGTGACAGGGAGAAATCACATTCCAGACATTAAACTGCTTTATCTCAGCAGTTACCAAAATCCAAACTGTGAACAACATCATCAGTATCGGAAATACCTCATAGAGGTACTGGAGCGGTTCGGGCTTGGAACAGGGTTCACCGCTTGGGTAAAGCTCCTGTACAACGCTCCCATGGCGAGTGTACAGACCAACAATACCAACTCCCAATACTTCCAGCTGCACAGGGGCACCAGACAAGGATGCCCACTGTCCCCGCTGCTGTTCGCACTAGCAATTGAACCGCTAGCAATCGCGCTCAGGGCAGCAAAAAATTGGAGGGGGATCCGAAGGGGAGGTAGAGAGCACAGAGTCTCACTCTATGCGGATGATCTGCTCCTCTATATCTCGGACCCACAAAGCAGCATGGACGGAATCATCGCGCTCCTGAAAGAGTTTGGAGCCTTCTCGGGCTACAAACTCAACATGAGCAAAAGTGAGATCTTCCCAGTACACCCGCAAAGGGGGGGGGGGGGGGGGGGGGGGGGGGAGCAGCACTAAAGGGGCTGCCGTTCAAACAAGCCCGACATAAATTCCGCTACCTGGGGATCCAAATAGCCCATGACTGGAAAGGGATCCACAAATGGAACCTCACCAGCCTGACGGAGGAAGTTAAAAAGGACCTGCAAAGATGGAACACACTCCCGCTCTCCCTCGCGGGGAGAGTTCAGACGATCAAAATGAACGTACTGCCCAGGTTCCTCTTCCTGTTTAGATCCATTCCGATCTACATCCCAAGGCCTTTTTCAAAGCGCTGGACAAACTCATCATGGCGTTCGTATGGGGGGGTAAAAATGCTAGGATCCCAAAGAAGGTCTTACAAAAAACAAAAACCAGGGGAGGGTTAGCCCTCCCGAATCTACAATTCTACCACTGGGCAGCAACAGCCGAGCGAGTAAGGGGATGGATCCAGGAGCCAGAAGCTGAGTGGGTGCGTGCGGAGGAGGCCTCCTGCATGGGAACCTCCCTCCGGGCCCTCGCCACGGCAGCACTCCCATCCCCACCCAAAAAACACTCCAGCAGCCCAGTGGTGACAGCCACCCTCCAATCCTGGAACCAACTGCGGCAGCAATTTGGCCTGACCAAAATGTCGAACAGGGCTCCCATCTGCAACAACCATAGGTTCAAACCAGCACTGACCGACGCCACCTTCAAAAGGTGGAGGCAGGACGGGGGGACACTGACAGTCAGGGACCTATACACGGACGACAGGATCGCAACACTGGACGAACTGACAGAGAAATTTCAGCTAGCTGGGGGGAACGAGCTACGGTACCTGCAGCTCAAAAACTTCCTACGAAAGGAGACAAGGACGTACCCACAACCGCCACGACAGACACTACTGGAAGACCTACTGGACGCAAGTATCCTAGAGAAAGGGAACTGTAGTGACATGTATGACCGACTGGTAGATAGGGACGACACCGTACTGGACGCAACAAGGAGGAAATGGGAGGACGACCTGGGGATGGAGATCGGGTGGGGACTCTGGAGCGAAGCACTGCATAGGGTCAACTCCACCTCCACGTGCGCAAGGCTCAGCCTGACGCAACTAAAAGTGGTACATAGTGCCCACTTAACAAGAACCCGTATGAGTAGGTTCTTCCCGGAGGTGGAAGACAGATGTGAACGGTGCCAAAGAGGCCCGGCCAACCACGCCCACATGTTCTGGTCTTGCCCCAGACTCGTGGAGTACTGGACAGCCTTCTTCGAGGTAATGTCCAAAGTGGTGGGAGTGAGGGTGGAGCCATGCCCGATAGTGGCGGTCTTCGGGGTTTCAGAACAGCCAGATCTATTCCTGGGGAGGAGGGCGGATGCCCTTGCCTTTGCCTCCCTGATCGCCCGCCGTAGAATCCTGTTTGGCTGGCGGTCAGCAGCACCGCCCAGAGCTGCAGACTGGCTGTCCGACCTCTCGGAATCTCTCCAAATGGAGAAAATCAAATTTGCCATCCGAGGGTCGGACGACGGCTTCCACAGAACGTGGGAGCCATTCATGCAACTGTTCCGGGACCTATTTGTGGCCAATGTACAAGAGGAAGAATAGTCGGGGGAAGGTAGCGGGAGGGGGGGGGGGGGGGCTACAGGTTCGTTACGGGGGTTCGATGGCTAGCTAAGGCCCAAAACCAAGCTAAATAAACATGTTGAGGAGGGGGGGGGGGGGGGGCGCAGTTACTACTACGAAGATGCTTACCTGTAAATATGTATGTTAATTTTTGCGTGTTTGTTTTTGTTTGTTTTTTTTTTGTTTCTCTCTCCTAACAATTTGTAATTTGTTCAATATAAAATACGAAAACTGAATAAAAACATTTATAAAAAAAAAAAAAAAAAAAACATCATCAGTATCGCAGTTTTGTTCCTGGACTAATAATTCCCTGAAATGAGTTCAACCCCCAGTGCGACTATTTCAAAATTTTAATTTAGTGTATAAAATAAATGTAGTGTGAGTGAAAGTGACCATGAAAACCCAGCTGGCTCACTGGTCCCCTTTTGGGGGTAACCTGCTCGGCTTACCCAGTCCGGCTGATTTGTGACTCCAGTCCTACACTGATGCAGGTGACTGAAACTGTCCTCTGACCTCCCCACTCAGTTATATCAGAACCAACAGCTTAAAGAAGGGTTACTCCAGGCTGGGGTACTAGAGCTGGACAATCAACGCCAGCCTTGCCAATGGCACCCACATCCCAATACAGCCGGACTGGGTAAGGACGGCAGATTTTGGTAGTGAACCAGATGGGGTATTTACGACAATCGGTAATGGTTTCA
This sequence comes from Scyliorhinus canicula, assembly GCF_902713615.1. Classification (NCBI taxonomy): domain Eukaryota; kingdom Metazoa; phylum Chordata; class Chondrichthyes; order Carcharhiniformes; family Scyliorhinidae; genus Scyliorhinus; species Scyliorhinus canicula. The sequence goes on from NC_052155.1 coordinate 189,839,735, forward strand.
TGGTCATCGTTAGACTTTTCATTCCAGAATTTTATTGAATTCAAATGTCACTATCTGCCCTGGTGGGATTTGAACCCAGGACCCCCGAGCATTATCCTGAGTCTGTGAATTACTGGTGACCAGTATACCACTGCCTCTCCAATGTTTCAAACACCATTCATTGTTAGGTACAGACTGTGTGATTTAATAATAACTCTAATATAAATTAAACATAATAAAAAGTGAATATAGGAGTTTCAATCACAGCTTGTTGATTCCTATTCAGGAATTAAAGTGTTAAAGAAAGCCCAATAATCTACAGAGTAACTTGAAGTCATTATTTTACAATCAGTTGATGGAAAGTGAAGAGCCATTCAGAGAGGTGTGTCAATGGATCAGTTAGTGAATGTGAGAGGGTCTGTGCGTCCGGAGCAGATGAATCATTTCTGAGTTTCTGGGGACTGTGCGACTGCCGTTACTAATTTAATTCTCACTCCAGCTGCACTCAGATTGTTTAATGCTGATTTTATATTGACCAGGAGCATCAGCAGCTCTGTAAAACCCACACGGTGACATAAAGGCAAGCTATGTCTTTGATATTACTGCCTGGAGAAAATGATGGTTAATGTGGCATTGGTGTGGGACAAATATCTGATGGAACAGAGACTAACGAGGGGTGACAGGACACGATGGAGAGATGGAGTTGGTATGCTCTGTGTGTATGACAATCGCTTCCCCGTGTCTGCAGATATTATTGCCAAGCAACAGCTAGAGCCAAGGAGACCGTGGGGTCTCCATAGGTAGCGGTGTGGGAACCAGACGAGCTGTGATTGGTGGCAATTCTCTGGCTACGATTACACAAGGATGGAAGCAGGTGAGAGCGGCCCATCAGCTGGGTGACAGAGGAGGGGTGTTGGAGGAGGATAATGTGGTCAATCGTGTCAAAGGTGGCAGACAGGAGGAGAAGGGTAAGGAGGGAAAGTTCCCCTTTGTCACAGACACAGACTGGATGTTGTTGTGACTTTGACCAGAGCTGTTTCGGTACCGTGACAGGGGCAGGAACCTGATTGGAGGGATTTAAATGGCTGGGATTCTCCGATCCTCCGCCGGGCTGGAGAATCGGCGGGGGGCACGAGAATCGAGCAACGCCGCTCCGATGCCGGCCTGTCGATTCTCTGCTGCCCGCGGGATCGCCGCCGCGCTGGTCGGGGGCCGTTGAAAGAGGCCCCTCGGGCGATTCTCCGCGCCTCGACGGGCTGAGTGCTGCCAAGTTCAGCTGAGTTCCGCCGGCGTAGGTTACGTATTGTCCTATCAGGCGGGACCTCGCCGTTCTGGCTGCGGGGCTGTCCTGGTGGGGGGAGCAGGGGGGATCCGACTGGGGGGGGGGGGGGCTCCGTGGTGGCCTGGCCCGCAGTCAGGGTCTACCGATCGGCAGGTGGGCTATTTTAATGGGGGGGGGGGCCTATCTTCCTCTGTGCTGGGTCCCTGAAGGGTTCCGCCATATTGCCCGGGGGCCGGCGCGGAGATGGGAACCCACGCGCATGCACGAACTCGCACCAGTCATGGCGCACCGGCTGGAGCAGCGGACACCACACCGGAGCCGTGCTAGCTCCCTGGGAAAGGGGTAAATACCTGGGCCTCAGAGCCCGTTGATGCCGGAGTGGCTCGCACCGCTTTTGATGCCGGCGTCAGAACTTTGCTGCAGGGTCAGTTCCAGGGAAAGATAGGAGTGGATTTGAGAGGTGAGAACATCTTCAAGGACTTTGGAGAGGAAAGGGAGGTCTGAGATTGTAATTTGTAAGGATGGAAGTGTTGAGATTTAATGAGAGAGAACAGCTGAGAACGGTTAAGAAGAGAACCATATCGAGACCTGGAGAGGGTATCGAGTGGTCAGCGGTTCGAGTGGGGAACTGGTTGAGGGAACAGGAGCAGAGTGTCATGGATAATGTGAGCTGGAGAGGTCACCGGGGGAGATAGGAGAGAAACTAGAGAGATGGGTCAGTCTGGGGCTCAGAGCAGGAGTGAGGTTTGGTATGGGGGAGGGAGACTAACTGAATGAATAGTTTTGAAATTAGGGGCAAAGAAATCTCTCGGCTTTTTCACACTTACGATTGGAAGTGAGGGTAAAGGGGTGGGGTGGACGGGAGACAGATTTAAGGAGACAGTTGAGGTGAAAAGAAGCCAGGAGCTACCCTCACAGTGAGGATGATCTTGGACTAATAGTTGGTTTTGGTTCAGGTGGAAATGGTAATTGAAGTGAGTCACTTTTAGATCTGGTGATGATGAATTTCTAAACTTCTGCACCCGACATGTTTATGGGGCAAACCCAGAGCTCCCAGCTAACACTAATCAAACAGAGGCAGGTCCGCTGGATGGACGATGTTCGTAAGTCCAAGGACCAGAGGTATAGTGAAGCCACCAGAGAGAGAAAACCAGTGGGGGGCTTAAGGCTCCAGTTCAAAGATTCTTGCAAGTCTGAGATGAAGGCCATTAACATTGACTAGATTGGAGTTACTTGCCAGCCAAAGGGGGAAATTGCAATACTTCCTGTGGCTGACGTGCATCAGATATCCCCATCCTCAATGATGGAGGAGCCCAGCATATCTGTGCAAAAGACAAGCTTCAGCCTGAAGTGCCGAGTCGATGATCCATCTGGGTCTCCTCCGGAGGTCCCCAGCATCACAGATGTCAGTCTTCAGTCAATACGATTCACTCCATGTGATATCAAGAAACGGCTGAAGACACTGGATACTGCAACAGCTATAGGTTCTGACAATATTTCGGCAATAATACTGAAGACTTGTGCTCCAGAACTTGCCGCACCCCTAGCCAAGCTGTTCCAATACAGCCCCAACATTGGCATCCCCAGCAATGTGGAAAATTGCCCAGGTGTGTTCTGTACACAAGAAACAGGACAAATCCAACCCAGCCAATTCCCGCCCTATCAGTCTACTCTCAATCATCAATAAAGTGATGGAAGGAGTCATCAATAGTGCTCTCAAGTGGCACTTACCCAGCAATAACCTGCTCACGGATGCCAAGTTTGGATTCTGCCAGGGTCACTCAGCTCCTGACCTCATTACAGCCTTGTTTCAAACATGGACAATAGAGCTGAATGCCAGAGGGGAGGTGAGAGTGACTGCCTTAGACATCAAGGCAGCATTTGACCGAGTGCGGCATCAAGGAGCCCGAGCTAAACTGGAGTCAATGGGAATCAGGGAAAACTCTCCGCTGGTTGGGAGTTATACCCGGCACAAAGGAAGATGGTTATGGTGGTTGGAGGTCAGTCATATAAGTCCTGTGACATCACTGCAGGAGTTCATCAGGGTAGTGCCCTACCATCTTCAGCTGCTTCAGCAATGACCTTCCTTCCAAAATAAGCTCAGAAGTGGGGATGTTTGCGGATGACTGCACAATGTTCAGCACCATTCAGACTCCTCAGATAATGAAGCAGTCCATGTCCAAATGCAGCAAGACCTGGGCACTATCCAGGCTTGGGGCTGACAAGTGGCAAGTTACATTTGCACCACACAAGTGCCAGGCAATGACCATTTCCAATAAGAGAGAATCACCCTTTGACAGTCAATGGCATTACCATTACTGAATCCCCCACTATCAACATCCTGGGGGTTACCATTGATCAGAAACTGAACTGGACCCAGCCACATTAATACTGTGGCTACCAGGGCAGGTCAGAGGCTGGGAATCCTGCGGAGAGTAACTCACCTCCTGACCCCCCCCCCCCCCCAAAGCCTGTCCACCATCTACAAGGCACAAGTCAGGAGTGTGATGGAATACTCTCCACTTGCCTGGATGAGTGCAGTTCCAACAACACTGAAGAAGCTCAACATCATCCAGGACAAAGCAGCCCCGCTTGATTGCTCCCCTTCCACAAACATTCACTCCCTCCACCACCGATGAACAGTGGCAGCCGTGTGCATCATCTACAAGATGCACTGCAGTAACTCACCCAGACTTCACAGGCAGCACCTTCCAAACCCATGACCACTGCCATCTAGAAGGACAAGAGCAGCAGATACCTGGGAACCCCACCACCTGGAGGTTCCCCTCCAAGTCACTCACCACCCTGACTTGGAAATATATCGCTGTTCCTTCACTGTCACTGGGAAAACATCCTGGAACTCCCTCCCTAACAGCACTGTGGGACTGCAGCGGTTCAAGAAGGGAAGGCAGAATGGGGGCCTGTGTTCAGGTATTACTGAAGGTAACGAATCCGGTGTGATAGTGTGCTGTTGGTTGCTGAAGGAGCACAGTGTCGAAAGTGGGAAAATACTGACACGTTAAAAAGATGTAATGCCCTCACACCAGCAATAAAACCATGTGAAAGCTTTAATTACAAAGAAGACACAAAGTTGGAAAGAATCCTGAGTGTTACATCTTGACTTTTCTGAATGTGGGGGAGATTAGCTGGCGAGCAATCTGATGGAATTACGCAAACTCTGATAACAGTTTGAGACGAGAACTCGTTTGGGCAGGATTTTGTCAGCTGGCTCTTGTTGAAGGTATAATGTACTTTTTGGCAAATTAGATATGTGGAGAATATGACAAAAATGTGCTTTAAAATAAGTTAATTGATTTCTCTTTATGTGGCAGCTATTTAACTGCCGGGCTGACTTTGAAGTGATTGATGCCTTTCCCTGACCTTGATTAACCTTTTACTTGTTGTGTTTTGTACAAATATGTCACCCAAGTTTATCAATCTGCCAACGGGTTGTTTGGTATTGTTAGCACATTGTTAGATGGGAGGTTGTTGATCGGAGGTTGTTGAGCCTGGGACAGGAACAGTGTACCAGTCACTCACACCCTCTAACTGCAGCAGCAGTGAGGGGGTTCTGAACACCAGTTTGTTTATTCACTTCAAATATTTATACAGAGTACTCTGTTAGAATGTAAGTCACTAAAAACTGCCCTACTCCATGAACACATGGACAGATCCAAATATATCAATCTAATATCCCAGCTTCGAGAGGAACGCATCACCAAAATAAATACAATTTTAGAGAGAAATTAAATTGGTATATCCCTATCTGTTTTATTGCCCAGTATAAAGCGACAAGCTTTACTCTGGGACCAATTTCTTTATCCGGAGAAGGAATAAAGCATCCACTAGAATTTAGTGATAATGATTTCACAGAATTCAACTGGGTGGGGCGACTCTCATTTGCTTCCATTCTGAGCCACCAATTGCTCAGGAAATGCAAACCTATTGAAGACATCGCCAAGCCTCTCAATCATCTTTTCTGATGAAGTTGAGTTGGTTATGGTGACCTCTGCTGACCTCTGGCCACTTTGAAAGTGCAGTATATTTTCCAGTCAGGTTTTAGTTCCGAGGTCTTGCTTTGTAGTAGCATATTCATTACGTCAGAGAGTATTGGATCGTTCACAATGTACTTCTTCATTGGCCTGAAGTGACAGGTGTACTGTCCACCTGTTCAAAGTGAAGAATGGAGTTGTCTGTACAATCGCGAGGTCGCTTTTGGGGAGTCAGAGAGATCGACGCGCGTTAAACAAATTGCACGAGGGCCATTGCAGAACTGTGCACATGAAGGAAATTGTGAGGAATTATTTCTGGTGGCCTGGATTGGATGCGGGGATTGAAGATAAAGCTGGAAGGTATTCTTCATGTGTGAATGTATGAAACTTGCCACTATTAGCACTGCTGCATCCTTTGGACTGGCTAGAAGAGGTTTGGCAACGGGCACATGTCAATTCAGCAGGACCTTTTGAACTCCAAGACACTTCCGCTTGAGTTGTTTGACAAACTACTTGGTAATCGTGAACGTCCATCTGAACTATAATTTACATAGAATTTAGAATTTACAGTGCAGAAGGAGGCCATTCAGCCCATCGAGTCTGCACCGGCTCTTGGAAAGAGCACCCTACCCAAGGTCAACACCTCCACCCTATCCCCATAACCCAGTAACCCCACCCAACACTAAGGGCAATTTTGGACACTAAGGGCAATTTATCACGGCCAATCCACCTAACCCGCACATCTTTGGGCTGTGGGAGGAAACCGGAGTACCCGGAGGAAACCCACGCAGACACGGGGAGGACGTGCAGACTCTGCACAGACAGTGACCCAAGCTGGAATCAAACCTGGGACCCTGGAGCTGTGAAGCAATTGTGCTAACCACCATGCTACCGTGCTGCCCTCAAATGAATATCAATAATGAAGACCTGGGCCGGGATTCTCCCCTACCCGGTGGGGCAGGCCACTCCGGCGCCGAGGAATGGCGTGAACAACTCGGTATTGGGGCGCCCCAAAGGTGCGGAATCCTCTGCACCTTTAGGGGCTAGGCCGGCGCTGGAGTGGTTTGCGCCGCGCTGGCTGGCGCGGAAGGGGCTTGGCGCCATGCCAACCGGCGCCAAAGGGCCTCTGCTGGCCGGCGCGAATTGGCGCATGCGCGGGAGCGCCACGTGTGCTGGCGTCATCCCAGCGCATGCACAGGGAGGGGGTTCACCTCCGCGTCGGCCATCATGGAACGTTATACTGGTCGGCGCGGAGGAATAGAGTGCCCCCATGGCAAAGGCCTGCCCGCCTTGGGGCCACCATCCCCCCTGCAACCCCCCCCCCCTCCCCGAGGACCCTGGAGGCCACCCGCGGAGCCAGGTCCCGCCGGTAAGTACCTGGTGTATTTTATGCCGGTGGGACCGGCCTAAAATGGGCGGCCATTCGGCCCATTGCAGGCCAGAGAATCGCCGAGAGGGGGGCCGCTGCCAGCGGCCGCCAACCAGCACGATTCCCGCCCCAGCCAATTCCCCGGCGCCGAAGAATTCGGCAGCCGACAGGGCGGGATTTACGCCGCCCCCTAGCAATTCTCCAACCTGGCGGGTGGTCGGAGAATCCTGCCCCTGATTGCCGATGTTTGACGGTATATGTTTGATGGTATATGTTTGATGGTATATATTTGATGGTATATGTTTGATGGTATATATTTGATGGCATATGTTTGATGGTATATATTTGACGATATATGTTTGATGGTATATATTTGACGGTATATGTTTGATGGTATATGTTTGACGATATATGTTTGATGGTATATATTTGATGGTATATGTTTGATGGCATATGTTTGATGGTATATATTTGATGGTATATGTTTGATGGTATATATTTGACGATATATGTTTGATGGTATATATTTGACGGTATATGTTTGATGGTATATATTTGATGGTATATGTTTGATGGCATATGTTTGATGGTATATATTTGATGGTATATGTTTGATGGTATATGTTTGACGGTATATGTTTGACGGTATATGTTTGATGGTATATATTTGATGGTATATGTTTGATGGTATATACTTGATTGTATATATTTGATTGTATATGTTTGATAGTATATGTTTGATGGTATATGTTTGATAGTATATATTTGATGGTATATGTTTGATGGTATATATATTTGATGGTATATGTTTGTTTTTTTTTGTGTTTTTTTATAAATTTAGATTACCCAATTATATTTTCCAATTAAGGGGCAATTTAGCGTGGCCAATCCACCTATCTGCACATTTTTGGTTTGTGGGGGTGAAACCCACGCAGACACGGGGAGAATGTGCAAACTCCACACGGACAGTGACCCAGAGCCGGGATCGAACCTGGGACCTCAGCGCCGTGAGGCAGCTGTGCTAACCACTAGGCCACCGTGTGCTGCCCCTGATGGTATATGTTTGATGGTATATGTTTGATGGTATATATTTGATGGTATATATTTGTGCTGACACAATCTATGCCCACCTCTGTTTTCTACTTGCTGCTAGTGACAGAGTTCCTGTGCGTGACCCAGAAACCGCCGTTAATGGTCGATGATCTGTTGGGAATTTTCTTCCAGTCAGCAATTGGTGGAATCTCTTTATTTCAAAGATCATTCCTCAGGCTGCCCTTTCGATTTGTGCGTAGTTATTTTCAGCCTTGCTCAATGTTTGAGACACAAAGGCAATGGCACTTCCTTCAGTGTGGGATAGCACCGCTCTGCCATTAGGAGATACGTCACACACCAACTGGGGGGTGGTAGGGTCGGATCAAAATGTGTAAGAACTTCAGGTTTGAGGAATGCTTCCTTGGCTGTTATTTCATTGATCCGACCACTTCCACTTCTTGTTTTGGCACAACAGGTTATGCAATGGTTTTAAAATGGTCGCCAAATTTGGAACAATCTTCCATCGTAGCTCAACAATCCTAGGAAGGATCACAACTGGCCAGTTCTTCATCACACACAACCGCATGTTTCTTTAGAATTTCTGTAAGGCCTAACTCTTCATCAGGTTGATTTAGGCCAAGTTCAGATGAATCTTTTCTAACCTTGTTCGACGGATCAGCGCTGGTCAACAGCCCGTTAAGATGCGCAGCTACATCAATGTGGCCCTTCAATGGAACCACTTCATCAGTGTATGTCTTCAATGCCATTCTTGAAGGTTTCAAGGCAATGTGGCTGCGTTTTTCCTTCTAGACGGTCTCTGGCACCAGTGACACTGCTGTTCCCGTATCCACGTCCATCCTTACTGGCTGTCCATGCAGCAGTGGGGTGACCCAGTATCTATTCGTAGCACCAGCAATGGCCAGCACATTCAGTGGCAACTAGACTTCAGACTGTCAGTCATCTCGTTTCTCTCAACCCTTTTACACACCACAAACTCTTCTTCCTTTGTTCTGTTTACAGCTCTTTTGTTTTGCTCTTTCTTTTTATTATTTTTGTTTGCAGCTTGTTTTTTCTACAGCAGGGACGCTCTATATGATTCTTTCCCCCCAGCAGCTTCTGCATGTTATATCCTTGCACCAGCATTCCATCGGAATGCCCTGGCTTTGTGCATCAGTGACGTTTGAGTTTTGAGAGTCTTAGGCGTTGATTTAGTCGACATTTTGCCTGTCGGAGTATTCAAACTCAGTTGCTCAGCTTCTTTCGCAGCCACCTCCATCCAAACAGCAATTCCCATGGTCCTTTTCAGAGTAAGGTTATTCTCGGTGAGCAATCGTTTCTTTGTCGCCTCACTTCGCCAACCACAGACCAATCTGTCCCGAATTGTGTCCTTCAGCACATCACCAAACTCACAGTACTCTGCAAGTCTTTTCAATACAGCCATGAACTGTGGGACTGATTCACCCTCTTCTTGATGCCTTGTGAGGAATCTGAAACATTCTGCAAAGGCCAGAGGCTTTGGTGAATAGTGTGCTTGCAGGAACTCTACAATTTGTTTATATGTTTTAGTGTCTGGCTTCTCCCGTTGCATTAAACTTCTGAGGAGATTGAACCTTTCCCCCATCACGCTGAGGAATGTGGGAACTCTAATATCTTCAGCTATTTTGTTTGCCTGTGCAGAATAGGCAAAACGTTCAATACAGGAGCTCCGTATTCTCACATCGCCAAAAACTCCCACCATTTTCTTCCACATGGAGCCTTGCTGTATGCACACTTTGCAACATGGTTTCAGCAGCTACCTTGCTTTTCCTGTTTAAACAAGGCAGCAACCCAAGCCCCAGACCCTTTTCGTAAACACCCCCAGCTCTATAATTGCTCTGTACAGGATCATGTCACCTCACCCATTATGTCCGCTGCACATGCGGGAGCTTTTCTTTTCACTCTTCTTTCCCGACTTTTGTGAATTGTTTTTTTCCGGGTGACTCGCAGGCGTCGTTCGAAGCCCTCGTCGGCAGTTACTGTGTTGTGCATTGTGGAGAACTGACATTAGAAAGAACGGAGGGTCAAAACTAACAGAGCTTTATTGGCAAGGTGTGTTCACTACAGACTGGCAAGGTGTGTTCACTACAGACTGGCAAGGTGTGTTCACTACAGACTGGCAAGGTGTGTTCACTACAGACTGGCAAGGTGTGTTCACTACAGACTGGCAAGGTGTGTTCACTACAGACTGGCAAGGTGTGTTCACTACAGACTGGCAAGGTGTGTTCACTACAGACTGGCAAGGTGTGTTCACTACAGACTGGCAAGGTGTGTTCACTACAGACTGGCAAGGTGTGTTCACTACAGACTGGCAAGGTGTGTTCACTACAGGCTGGCAAGGTGTGTTCACTACAGACTGGCAAGGTGTGTTCACTACAGGCTGGCAAGGTGTGTTCACTACAGACTGGCAAGGTGTGTTCACTACAGACTGGCAAGGTGTGTTCACTACAGGCTGGCAAGGTGTGTTCACTACAGACTGGCAAGGTGTGTTCACTACAGACTGGCAAGGTGTGTTCACTACAGGCTGCTTCTTCACTCTGGCAGTTTCCCGCTCTAGCGACCTGTGGGAATGGGGTACAGCATGTAATTAAATAGGTAAATGGAATGTTAGCATTTATTGCAAAAGGACTAAAGTATAAAAGTAGAGAAGTGTTGTTGCAATTGTATAGGGTGTTGATGAGGCCACATCTGGAGTATTGTGTCCAGTTTTGGTCTCCTTGTTTGAGGAAGGATGTGGTGGCATTGGAGGCAGTTCAGAGGAGGTTCACCAGATTGATTCCGGGGATGAAAGGGTTCAGGAATAAGGAGAGAATAAACAGTTTGGGCTGATACTCGTTGGAGTTTAGAAGGAGGAGAGGAGATATGATCGAGGTGTATAAAATACTAAGAGGGATTGATAAAGTAAACATAGACCAAATGTTCCCCCTTGTGGGGCAATCTAGAACGAGAGGTCACAGATATAGGTTGAGAGGCGGGAGATTTAAAACTGAGATGAGGAGGAACTACTTCTTGCAGAGGGTGGCGATTCTGTGGAACTCGCTGCTCCCATAGTGCGGTGGAATCTAAGTCATTAAATGGTTTCAAATTGGAGATACATATATTTCTGATTTTAAAAATGAGTTAAAGGGACATGAGGAAGAGGTGGGGAGGTGGATTTGAGACCAGGAAGAGATCAGCCAGAATCTGATTGGATAGCAGAGCGGGCTAGAAGGGCTGAATGGCCGATTTCTGCTCCTAATTCTTATGTTCCTATGTCACGTCTGCTGACGGCACACATACATTAATACTCAGGGGGTGTTGGGGTTAGGGGTGGGGATTAGGTGTTATAGAGGGGGTGCTGGTGTTGGGGGTGGGGATTAGGGGTGATGGAAGGGGTGTTGGGGTTGGGGGTGGGGATTAGGGGTGATAGAGGGGCTGCTGGTGTTGGGGTGGTGATTGGGGGTGATAGAGGGGCTGCTGGTGTTGGGGGTGGCGATTGGGGGTGATAGAGGGGGTGTTGGGGTTGGGGGTGGCAATCGGGGGTGATGGAAGGGGTGCTGGGGTTGGGGTGGGGATTAGGGGTTATAGAGGGGGTGCTGGTGTTGGGGGTGGCAATTGGGGGTGATAGAGGGGGTGCTGGTGTTGGGGGTGGCGATTGGGGTTGATGGAAGGGGTGTTGGGGTTGGGGTGGGATTAGGGGTTATAGAGGGGGTGCTGGTGTTGGGGTGGCGATTGGAGGGTGATAGAGGGGGTGCTGGGTTTGGGGGAGAGCAAGAACATCCTTCCTCAGAGAAGGAGACCAAAACTGCCCACAATACTCCAGGTGTGGCCTCACCAAGGCCCTTTATAATTGCAGCAACACATCCCTGCTTCTATACTCAAAACCTGTCGCAATGAAGGCCAACATACCATTAGCCTTCTTTACCGCCTGCTGCACCTGCATGCTTACCTTCAGCGACTGGTGCACAAGGACACCCAGGTCCCGCTGCACACACCCCTCTCCCAATTTACAACCATTCAGGTAGTAATCTGCCTTCCTGTTTTTGCTTCCAAAGTGAATAATCTCACACTTATCCAATTTATACTGCATCTGCCATTGATTTGCCCATTTGCCCGACCTGTCCAGATTCATGTACGGGTCCATGCCATGTCAGTGGATGGCGGCCTCTGATTCACTGTCAGCTCAGCATCACAATCATCGCTAATCAGAGCTAAACGTGGCTCCGGCGCACAACAGCCAATCTGCAGACTCCACGGTGAAGGACACACACTCCGTGGTGAAGGACACACACTCCGTGGTGAAGAACACACACTCCGTGGTGAAGAACACACACTCCGTGATGAAGGACACACACTCTGTGGTGAAGGACACACACTCCGTGGTGAAGGACACACACTCCGTGGTGAAGGACACACACTCCGTGGTGAAGAACACACACTCCGTGGTGAAGAACACACACTCCGTGGTGAAGAACACACACTCCGTGGTGAAGGACACACACTCCGTGGTGAAGGACACACACTCCGTGGTGAAGGACACACACTCCGTGGTGAAGGACACACACTCGGTGGTGAAGGACACACACTCCGTGGTGAAGGACACACACTCCGTGGTGAAATGAAATGAAAATTGCTTATTGTCACAAGTAGGCTTCAAATGAAGTTACTGTGAAAAGCCCCTTGTCGCCACATTCCGGCGCCTGTTCGGGGAGGCTGGTACGGGAATTGAACTGTGCTGCTGGCCTGCCTTGGTCTGCTTTCAAAGCCAGCGATTTAGCCCTATGCTAAACCAGCCCCAGAAGGACACACACTCCACTACACTGACACAGGGACAGTATTGAGGGAACACTTATCCCGTCTCTGTTGGATCGGCAATGGGATAGCACCATCCAATCCCGTTCCTGCTGGATCTGCAATGGGATAGCTCTGCTCCATCCCGTTCCTGCTGGATCTGCAATGGGATAGCTCTGCTCCATCCCGTTCCTGTTGGATCTGCAATGGGATAGCTCTGCTCCATCCCGTTCCTGCTGGATCTGCAATGGGATAGCTCTGCTCCATCCCGTTCCTGCTGGATCTGCAATGGGATAGCTCCGCTCCATCCCGTTCCTGCTGGATCTGCAATGGGATAGCCCCATCCAATCCCGTTCCTGCTGGATCTGCAATGGGATAGCCCCATCCAATCCCGTTCCTGCTGGATCTGCTATGGGATAGCTCCGCTCCATCCCGTTCCTGCTGGATCTGCAATGGGATAGCCCCATCCAATCCCGTTCCTGCTGGATCTGCAATGGGATAGCTCTGCTCCATCCCGTTCCTGCTGGATCTGCAATGGGATAGCTCCGCTCCATCCCGTTCCTGCTGGATCTGCAATGGGATAGCCCCGCTCCATCCCGTTCCTGCTGGATCTGCAATGGGATAGCCCCATCCAATCCCGTTCCTGCTGGATCGGCAATGGGATAGCCCCATCCAATCCCGTTCCTGCTGCATCTGCAATGGGATCTAATAGAAACGTACAAGATAATGAATGGCTTGGATAGGATGGACGTAGGGAAGTTGTTTCCATTAGCAGGGGAGACTAGGACGCGGGGGCACAGCCTTAGAATAAAAGGGAGTCACTTTAGAACAGAGATGAGGAGAAATTTCTTCAGCCAGAGAGTGGTAGGTCTGTGGAATTCATTGCCACAGAGGGCGGTGGAGGCTGGGACATTGAGTGTCTTTAAGACAGAAATTGATAAATTCTTGATTTCTCGAGGAATTAAGGGCTATGGTGAGAGAGCGGGTAAATGGAGTTGAAATCAACCATGATTGAATGGTGGAGTGGACTCGATGGGCCGAATGGCCTTACTTCCACTCCTATGTCTTATGGTCTTATGGTCTTATGGGATAGCCCCATCCAATCCCGTTCCTGCTGGATCTGCAATGGGATAGCTCCGCTCCATCCCGTTCCTGCTGGATCTGCAATGGGATAGCCCCATCCAATCCCGTTCCTGCTGGATCTGCAATGGGATAGCTCCGCTCCATCCCGTTCCTGCTGGATCTGCAATGGGATAGCCCCATCCAATCCCGTTCCTGCTGGATCTGCAATGGGATAGCTCCGCTCCATCCCATTCCTGCTGGATCTGCAATGGGATAGCTCCATCCAATCCCGTTTTTGCTGGATCTGCAATGGGATAGCTCTGCTCCATCCCGTTCCTGCTGGATCTGCAATGGGATAGCTCCGCTCCATCCCGTTTCTGCTGGATCTGCAATGGGATAGCTCCATCCAATCCCGTTCCTGCTGGATCTGCAATGGGATAGCCCCATCCAATCCCGTTCCTGCTGGATCTGCAATGGGATAGCTCCATCCAATCCCGTTCCTGCTGGATCTGTAATGGGATAGCTCCATCCAATCCCGTTCCTGCTGGATCTGCAATGGGATAGCTCTGCTCCATCCCGTTCCTGCTGGATCTGCAATGGGATAGCTCTGCTCCATCCCGTTCCTGCTGGATCTGCAATGGGATAGCTCCGCTCCATCCCGTTCCTGCTGGATCTGCAATGGGATAGCTCTGCTCCATCCCGTTCCTGCTGGATCTGCAATGGGATAGCCCATCCAATCCCGTTCCTGCTGGATCTGCAATGGGATAGCCCCGTCCAATCCCGTTCCTGCTGGATCTGCAATGGGATAGCTCCATCCAATCCCGTTCCTGCTGGATCTGCAATGGGATAGCTCCATCCAATCCCATTCCTGCTGGATCTGCAATGGGATAGCTCCGCTCCATCCCGTTCCTGTTGGATCTGCAATGGGATAGCTCTGCTCGATCCCGTTCCTGCTGGATCTGCAATGGGATAGCTCTGCTCCATCCCGTTCCTGCTGGATCTGCAATGGGATAGCTCTGCTCCATCCTGTTCCTGCTGGATCTGCAATGGGATAGCTCTGCTCCATCCCGTTCCTGCTGGATCTGCAGTGGGATAGCTCTGCTCCATCCCATTTCTGCTGGCTCTTCCCAACCTTTTTTGTTTGCACTGGAGTGCTGAGCTTGTGGCATTTGAGTGCTACAGTGAGAGTTTGGTGACTGAGGGAGTATAAGGGTTCATTTTTATTTAAAGTCTAGTATTTCTTTTATTTAGTTAATGAAATTAAAAGTTGCTGTTTGGTCTATAAGAAGGTGAATTTTGAATCAGCTTTAAACAGGGTTCTACTTGTACTTACTTGGAGCTGGAGCTTGTTAATTAGTTAATTGCATTAGGCCAGTTTTCAGAGGCTAGAGTCACAGCATAAATAGGAGCTAGTTACAGTGCAGACTTTGTTTGCACTGGAGTGCTGAGCTTGTGGCATTTGAGTGCTACAGTGAGAGTTTGGTGACTGAGGGAGTACTGAACTTGGTGCATTTGAGTGCTACAGTGAGAGTTTGGTGACTGAGGGAGTTAGGTGAGGAGGGAGTAAGGTGCTCCTTACATTTCATTTCCTATATTTATCAAAGAGCGTGAAGGGAGCCAGGAGTTTAGAGTACAGCTGACTGGAAGCAGAGTCAGAGAGCGGAGGTCCAGTTGGTCCACGGGGCAGCAAATTCTGTAAAGTAAGAGGGGATGGAGGCTAGGGCAGTTGCATGCTCCTCCTGTAGGATGTGGGTGGTGAGGGATACCACTGGTGTCCCCGCTGACTATACCTGCAGGAAGTGCACCCAACTCCAGCTCCTCAGAGACCGTGTTAAGGTACTGGAGCTGGATGAACTTCGGATCATCCGGGAGGCAGAGGGGGTTATCGAGAGGAGTTACAGGGAGGTAGCCACACCAAAGGTACTGGACAAGAGTAGCTGGGTTACAGTCAGGGGAAAGAAAACTAACAGGCAGACAGTGTAGGGATCTCTCGTGGCCGTTCCCCTTCAAAACAAGTATACCGTTTTGGATGCTGTTGGGGGGGATGACCTACCGGGGGAAGGCCCCAGCGGCCAGGTCTCTGGCACTGAGTCTGGCTCTGGGGCTCAGAAGGGAAGGGGGGGGGGCATAGAAAAGAAATAGTAATAGGAGATTCAATGGTTAGGGGAATAGATAGGAGATTCTGTGGTCGTGAGCGAGACTCCCGAAAGGTATGTTGCCTCCCGGGTGCCAGGGCCAGGGATGTCTCTGATCGTGTCTTCAGGATCCTGAAGGGGGAGGGTGAGCAGCCAGAAGTCGTGGTGCACATTGGTACCAACGATGTAGGTAGGAAAAAGGGTGTGGAGGTAATAAACAAGTTTAGGGAATTAGGCTGGAAGTTAAAGGCCAGGACAGACAGAGTTGTCATCTCTGGTTTGTTGCCGGTGCCACGTGATAGCGAGGCTAGGAATAGGGAGAGAGTGCAGTTGAACACGTGGCTGCAGGAATGGTGCAGGAGGGAGGGCTTCAGGTATTTGGATAATTGGAGCGCATTCTGGGGAAGGTGGGACCTGTACAAGCAGGACGGGTTGCATCTGAACCAGAGGGGCACCAATATCCTGGGGGGGAGGTTTTCTAGTAGTCTTCGGGAGGGTTTAAACTAATTTGGCAGGGGAATGGGAACCGGATCTGTAGTCCAGCAACTAAGGAAGCCAATATTCAGGACGCCTAAGCACGTAGTGATGCAGTGGGGAAGGTAACACTGACAAAGGAGAGTACTTGCAGGCAAGGAGATGGGTTGAAGTGTGTATACTTTAATGCAAGAAGCATCAGGAATAAGGTGGGTGAACTTAAGGCATGGATCGGTACTTGGGACTACGATGTGGTGGCCATCATGGAAACTTGGATAGAAGAGGGGCAGAAATGGTTGTTGGAGGTCCCTGGTTATAGATGTTTCAACAAGATTAGGGAGGATGGTAAAAGCGGTGGGGGGGGGGGGGGGGGGGGGGTGGCATTGTTAATTAGAGATAGTATAACAGCTGCAGAAAGGCAGTTCGAGGGGGATCTGCCTACTGAGATAGTATGGGTTGAAGTCAGAAATAGGAAAGGAGCAGTCACCTTGTTGGGAGTTTTCTATCGGCCCCCCAATAGCAGCAGAGATGTGGAGGAACAGATTGGGAAACAGATTTTGGAAAGGTGCAGAAGTCACAGGGTAGTAGTCATGGGTGACTTCAACTTCCCAAACATTGAGTGGAAACTCTTTAGATCAAATAGTTTGGATGGGGTAGTGTTTGTGCAGTGTGTCCAGGAAGCTTTTCTAACACAGTATGTAGATTGTCCGACCAGAGGGGAGGCCATATTGGATTTAGTACTTGGTAATGAACCAGGGCAGGTGATAGATTTGTTAGTGGGGACGCATTTTGGAGGTAGTGACCACAATTCTGTGACTTTCACTTTAGTTATGGAGAGGGATAGGTGCATGCAACAGGGCAAGGTTTATAATTGGGGGAAGGGTAAATACAATGCTGTCAGACAAGAATTGAAGTGCAGAAGTTGGGAACATAGGCTGTCAGGGAAGGACACAAGTGAAATGTGGAACTTGTTCAAGGATCAGGTACTGCGTGTCTTTGATATGTATGTCCCTGTCAGGCAGGGAAGAGATGGTCGAGTGAGGGAACCATGGTTGACAAGAGAGGTTGAATGTCTTGTTAAGAGGAAGAAGAAAACTTATATAAGGCTGAAGAAACAAGGTTCAGACAGGGCGCTGGAGGGATACAAGATAGCCAGGAGGGAACTGAAGAAAGGGATTAGGAGAGCTAAGAGAGGGCATGAAAAATCTTTGGCAGGTAGGATCAAGGAAAACCCCCAAGGCCTTTTACACATATGTGAGAAATATGAGAATGACTAGAGCAAGGATAGGTCCGATCAAGGACAGTAGCGGGAGATTGTGTATTGAGTCTGAAGAGATAGGAGAGGTCTTGAACAAGTATTTTTCTTCAGTATTTACAAACGAGAGGGGCCATATTGTTGGAGAGGACAGTGTGAAACAGACTGATAAGCTCGAGGAGATACTTGTCAGGAAGGAAGATGTGTTGCGTGTTTTGAAAAACTTGAGGATAGACAAGTCCCCCGGGCCTGACGGGATATATCCAAGGATTCTATGGGAAGCAAGAAATGAAATCGCAGAGCCGTTGGCAATGATCTTTTTGTCCTCGCTGTCAACAGGGGTGGTACCAGAGGATTGGAGAGTGGCGAATGTCGTGCCCCTGTTCAAAAAAGGGAATAGGGATAACCCTGGGAATTACAGGCCAGTTAGTCTTACTTCGGTGGTAGGCAAAGTAATGGAAAGGGTACTGAGGGATGAGGGGCGCGATTCTCCGCAAATGCGGAGAGTCGTAAAGGCTGCCGTGAAACCGGCCGTGTTTCACGGCAGCCTCCGCACCCCCTCCTGGGACCCGATTCACCCCCCCCCCCCTGGTCGGTGCTAGCATCGCGGCCCCGGGAAGAACGGCAGCGCGGGCTTAGCGAACGTTCGCTAAGCCCGGCCGCCAAGACTCACGCCGGCTGACGCGCACGATGACGTCAGCCGCGCATGCGTGGGTTGGATGGCTCCAACCCGCGCATGCGCGGATGACATCATCGCACATATGCGTCAAACCCGCGCATGCGCGGTACGTCATGCCCCTCAGCCGCCCCGTGGACTGATCCTGCAGGGCAGCGGAGGGACAAAGAGTGCGCGGGTATCGGACCCGCTGCCCGGTGCGGCCATGCCAATCGGTGGCATGGTTGTGCAGAACGGCACTTTGCGGCCGTTTTCACGAACTGTGATAGCAGGTGTGTTTAAATTCGCTATTCTCCGACCCGTCGTGGGGGGCGGAGAATCGCGCCCAGGATTTCTGAGCAAATGGAAAGACACTGCTTGATTAGGGATAGTCAGCACGGATTTGTGAGGGGTAGGTCTTGCCTTACAAGTCTTATTGAATTCTTTGAGGAGGTGACCAAGCATGTAGATGAAGGTAAAGCAGTGGATGTAGTGTACATGGATTTTAGTAAGGCATTTGATAAGGTTCCCCATGGTAGGCTTATGCAGAAAGTAAGGAGGCATGGGATAGTGGGAAATTTGGCCAGTTGGATAACGAACTGGCTAACCGATAGAAGACAGAGAGTGGTGGTGGATGGCAAATATTCAGCCTGGAGCCCAGTTACCAGTGGCGTACCACAGGGATCAGTTCTGGGTCCTCTGCTGTTTGTGATTTTCATTAACGACTTGGATGAGGGAGTTGAAGGGTGGGTCAGTAAATTTGCAGATGATACGAAGATTGGTGGAGTAGTGGACAGTGAGGAGGGCTGTTGTCGGCTTCAAAGAGACATAGATAGAATGCAGAGCTGGGCTGAGAAGTGGCAGATGGAGTTTAATCCTGACAAGTGTGAGGTTGTCCATTTTGGAAGGACAAATAGGAATGCGGAATACAGGGTTAACGGTAGGGTTCTTGGCAATGTAGAGGAGCAGCGAGATCTTGGGGTCTATGTTCATAGATCTTTGAAAGTTGCCACTCAAGCGGATAGAGCTGTGTAGAAGGTCTATGGTGTGCTAGCGTTCATTAGCAGAGGGATTGAATTTAAGAACCGTGAGGTGATGATGCAGCTGTACAAAACCTTGGTCAGGCCACATTTGGAGTACTGTGTGCAGTTCTGGTCACCTCATTTTAGGAAGGATGTGGAAGCTTTGGAAAAGGTGCAAAGGAGATTTACCAGGATGTTGCCTGGAATGGAGAGTAGGTCATACGAGGAAAGGTTGAGGGTGCTAGGCCTTTTCTCATTAGAACGGAGAAGGATGAGGGGCGACTTGATAGAGGTTTATAAGATGATTAGGGGAACAGATAGAGTAGACAGTCAGAGACTTTTTCCCCGGGTGGAACACACCATTACAAGGGGACATTAATTTAAGATAAATGGTAAAGATATAGAGGGGATGTCAGAGGTAGGTTCTTTACCCAGAGAGTAGTGGGGGCATCGAATGCACTGCCTGTGGAAGTAGTTGAGTCGGAAACATTAGGGACCTTCAAGCGGCTATTGGATAGGTACATGGATTAGGGTAGAATAATGGAGTGTAGGTTAACTTCTTAAGGGCAGCACGGTAGCATTGTGGATAGCACAATTGCTTCACAGCTCCAGGGTCCCAAGTTCGATTTCGACTTGGGTCACTGTCTGTGTGGAGTCTGCACATCCTCACCGTGTGTGCGTGGGTTTCCTCCGGGTGCTCCGGTTTCCTCCCACAGTCCAAAGATGTGCGGGTTGGGTGGATTGGCAGTGAAAAATTGTCTAAAATTCTTTGATTAACCAAGGACAGAAGTTTGGCGCAACATCGTGGGCCGAAGGGCCTGTTCTGTGCTGTATTTCTCTATCTCTATCTATCACCCCCTTCACCTTTCCCTGAATTTCCTAAGTTTTGATGAAAGGTCGTCAAGCTGAAATGTGAACTCTGTCTCTCTCTCTCTCCACACCTGCTCGTGGTGCTGCTCACCAATTGAACATTTTCTCTTTTTATTCCATCTCTTTGCTCAGGTGGGTTTGAACGACCCCCTGGCATCAATAACAGGGGAGCAGAGGAATTCTCCTTGGTGTCCTGGGGGAAGAGGCTCGATGGGCCGAATGGACTGTACCATCTACCCCCTCACCAACAGTAAGATGACAGTGTGCCTGACATTCTGTTTGAAAGGCTGTGGGTGCTGAGTGGGAGGGTTTCATAGTCTGTCATTGTGGTCTGCCTCTTCAACACCCCAGACTGCCTCTGTCCTGTCAAAGGAGCCTCACCATCTGCATTAAATCCCTCAGTCTGAATGAGGCTGTGCAGATAGCAATGATGGAAGAATTTGATTAGGTACCCGGGACATGCTGTAGAGAACAATTAGATGAGCTTGTATTTAAAAGCACACAGACTGCTTTCTGATCATTCAGCCTGTGCTGTATTTCAAAACTAATAAAATGACATCTACACAACTGTCCTATTTACATCCATTAGCCATGTCACAAAGTAAATTGTGTGTGCTGGGAAATCTAATTGTACTGATCTATCTATATAGTAAGTCCCAGTGTGTGATCTGATATTGAACGGTTTTCTATTTCTCTTGGGTAAAGATTGGTTTGAAAAACTGCAAAGATGAGAATATATCTGAGTGTGACTGAAATTTCCAGCTCTTTAGTCATTCTGTAAATGAAAATAACAGCACATCCCTGGCTCTGGATGCTGATGTGGGACTTTCATAAAGTCTGAAGGGTTTATTTCATTATAAACAGATTCTTTCATTAAGAATATCCTGACTCGGTATCTGTGCTGGAACAGCATTCGTGTGAAACCCACTCCTCATTTAGTCACAGGCAGTAACGGAAACCACAGTCGCTTCCAGGCCCACCCACCACACCCACCACACCCACCACACGTCCAGCCCCAGCTGGACCAAATCCACGCCCAGAACACAGCTCCCCCCACCTACTCCAGGACAAGTAGGACAGGCAATGAAATGCTGGTCTAGCATTAATAAAAAAACCTTACACACGTTCTCTCTCCCACTCGCACTCTCTCGCTCACACTCATTCCTTCTCAAACCCTTCCTCACACTCACACTCACTCTCACTCTCATACCCTCACAACTCAGGTGTTCTGTTCCCATTCCCACCATTCCAACTTCCATATCCGGAATGCCCACCTCCCCAATTCTCCCTGCCACTTCCTTCTTCCCCCTGCCACCCCCCTCCC